>NC_041404.2:124356485-124438985 GCF_900747795.2 Erpetoichthys calabaricus | reverse complement strand
TGTATCTCTATCTATCTATATATCTATCTATATATATATATATATATATATACACATCCCCGTGCTTTGCAGCGGCGAAGTACTGCTTCCGGCACCCACAAACCACATCACTTCCGGTTCCTGTTGCCACATCACCATTTTGCCAACCATTTCCTGTCACATGTTTTTCTGCTCTATAAAACCACCATTTTGTTTTCAGTTGTTATTCATTGTACTTTCAAGACTTTGAATCGCTTCATTTTTTCAATATTGTCTGTAAGACAATATACGGGGATGGTCCCCAAATCTTTATTTTGTATTTGTGACTTTTTTATCTATCACAATTGGCGTAGTCGGCAGAAGTATTGTTCAAGATGTCTGAAGAACAAGACCTGAATAGCGTTCTCTCCACGATCATGGGAGATTTACAGTCCCTGAAAATCCAGATGGGGGAAACCAGGACTCAATTGGCGGAATCGGAGGCTCGTTCGGCCGCTAGGATACGGACGGAGGTCGCTCGGGCACCACCCATTGTTTTGACTACCCTTACTGAGTCGGATGATATTGAAACATATTTTTTGATCTTCGAGCGTACCGCTAAGCGGAACGCATGGCCGAGGTCGGAGTGGGCGTACCAACTGGCTCCCTACCTGAAGGGAACGGCGCAGAGAGCCTATTATGATTTAACTGAGGAGCAGGCTGCTGATTATGACGCTCTCAAACTAGAGGTCTTTAAACGCTACGGCGTATCTCCGGAGCAGCAGGCAAGAGAGTGGAGGGAGTGGCGATTTGACCCTGAAAGGCCATTGAGAACCCAGGGCTTTGAAGCCTGGGGAAAGGTCCGTCGTTGGCTATGGCCTGACGTCAATGACTCTCATAAAATGGCCGAAATTCTGGCGTGTGAGACCTTTGTTCATGCTCTCCCCGAAAACATAGCCCAGCAAATCCGGAAACACAATTACGAGAACATGGATTCTCTTATAAAAATTGCGGAGCGTTACTGGGCGGCTTGCAAATCGGGAAGATCAGAACGGTTCTCTCGCCGAACCCAACAGGCACATGGAGCAGCTCCTGAGCCCCCCCGACAAGCTCCTGAACCTGCCGTACGTAGAAGGGATAGAACACCTAATCTTCCCTGCTGTTTCAAGTGTGGGGAGGTTGGACATCTGTCTCCAAACTGCTCCTTTGAACCGATGGATTGTTCGTTGGTAAGGGGGGAAAGGTACTGTGCCATCGTGAGTAACCCTTTGTCTCTTCCCTACACAGGTGCAGTTATTATAAATGGCAGAAAGGTAAGGGCAATGTTTGATTCCGGGAGTAACATTTCTATTGTTGCTACCCGTTTCGTTTTACCGCAACAGTGGACTAAAATAAAAACCAGTCTAAAATGTATTCATGGAGATATCCGGTATTATAAAACAGCCAGATGTATTGTGACTGTAAATGGAAATTTAACAAGTATGGCCATGGCTGTGTTACCAGATCCTCCTTTTCCAGTTATACTAGGTAGAGACTGGAATGAAATTATTAGCGGTAAAAACGTAACTGTACCGAGGAAATATTTAGGCTTAATGATGGAACAAACTGATCCGACTGCCTCCACGTCATGTCCCTCAGTAGCACGGACGGATACTAGCACCCAGTGCGAAGAAATCGATGTCCCATCGTCCTCTACGGGAGCTAATACAGTTAACGTGGAGGACATGGAGGCAGTAGCCCCTTCCATAGAAGTCGCACAAGACCCAATACAAGCGTTAACGTCCCAATTCCTTCTAACACCCTCATCCTTTAAAAGAGAGCAATGGAACGATGATTCCCTAAAATTTGCTAGGAATACTATAGTGTCCACCGAGGGTTATACAACTCTGAATCCCATGCCACCCACGCCGTTCTTTGTTATTAATAATGATCTGTTATACCGAGTGGCAGAACACGGGGGTGAAGTGCGAGCAACATTGCTAATCCCACGCACTTTTCGGCGAGAAGTGTGTGAATTAGCACATGCTCACCTTCTGGGAGCCCATTTGGGCTTCGATAAAACATTAGAGAGGATAAAACTCCGATTTTATTGGCCGGGAATTAATGAGGAGGTCAGGCGATTTTGCGCTTCCTGTCCGGAGTGTCAACTTCGCCAGATTCCCAGGCGGACTCGAGCTCCTCTTGTTCCCCTTCCCCTTATTGATATTCCATTTGAAAGAGTCGGAATAGACATCGTAGGACCATTAGAACCCTCATTAAAAGGATTTAAATATATTTTAGTATTAGTTGATTATGCCACTCGCTTTCCAGAAGCTGTTCCTTTGCGCTCAGCTAATACAAAAACCATCGCACGGGAATTAGTAGGGATATTCGCTCGTGTTGGGATCCCCAAAGAGGTTTTAACAGACCAAGGGACTCCTTTCACTTCGGAGACGTTCAGGGAAATTGCTAAATTACTCCATATAAAACATCTGAAAACGTCAGTCTATCATCCCCAAACTGACGGGTTGGTGGAACGTTTTAATCAAACATTAAAACAGATGTTACGTAAGGTAGTTTGCGAGGATGGAAGAAACTGGGATCAGTTGCTTCCCCTCGTGTTGTTTGCATATCGGGAAGTCCCACAGACCTCTACAGACTTCTCTCCTTTTGAATTATTGTATGGAAGACAACCCCGAGGGCTTTTGGATATGTTAAAAGAAGGATGGGAAGAGGAGGTCCTCCCTACTTCAAATGTTCTCGAATATATCGCGCAATTACGCGATAGACTTGAGAAAATTAGACCTATTCTAAAAGATAATTTAGAAAAAGCACAAGCAGTGCAGTCTCGTTATTATAATAGAAACACCACCATTCGGGAGTTTGTCCCGGGTGATCGTGTAATGGTGCTCGTCCCAACCTCCCATTCAAAATTGTTGGCAAGGTCCTTATGAGATAAAGGAACAAAAAGGACTCGTCGACTATTTGGTTAAACAACCTAATCGTCGACCGAGTGAAAGAGTGTATCATATAAATCTACTGAAACCATGGAAGGACCGGGACGTTGATCCCTCCTCCGGACACCCTAGTTCCCTTTTTATGTCATGTGCATATCTGAATTTTGGTCCTGATTTGACATCTGAACAACGACAAGATCTCGAACGGGCTATCTTGTCTGTCCCTAAAGTTGTGGACGAGACACCTGGACGTACTGCGTTGGTTGTTCATGACATCATTACGGAACCAGGGGTGATTGTCAGAGAGAGACCTTATAGGCTCCCGGAGGCAAAGAAAGCGGAAGTAGAGCTGGAAATTAGACGAATGCTGGAACTAGGGGTTATTGAAGAAAGTTATAGCCCTTGGTCTAGTCCAATTGTCCTAGTTTCTAAACCTGATGGTTCGTGGAGGTTTTGCAACGACTTCCGACGACTAAATCAGGTCTCTAAATTCGATGCGTATCCCATGCCGCGAGTGGATGATTTACTTGATCGGTTAGGGAACGCTCGATTCCTAACTACTCTTGACATGACTAAAGGGTATTGGCAGGTTCCCTTAACTGACTCCGCTAAAGAAAAAAACGCTTTTAGTACGCCCAGCGGACATTGGCAATATAGGGTGCTTCCTTTTGGTTTGCACGGGGCACCAGCTACTTTTCAACGTCTGGTGGATACACTGCTTCGGCCCCACAATTCCTATAGTGCCGCCTACTTGGATGACGTTGTCATTTATTCCAGCACATGGAAGGATCATGTATTGCAGGTTAAAGCAGTTCTTTCCACACTAGCGTCAGCCGGACTTCGCATCAACCCGAACAAATGTTTCTTCGGATTGAGGGAAGCCAAATATTTAGGCTACATGGTGGGTGGGGGTACTGTTAAACCACAATGTGATAAAATTGATGCCATCTTGAATTGGCCCCGTCCGATGAATAAGAGGCAGGTTCAAGCATTTTTAGGGCTGGCGGGTTACTATCGTCGTTTTGTACCGCACTTCTCTGAAATTGCTACGCCCTTATCGAACTTAAAG
The DNA here is from genome assembly GCF_900747795.2 of Erpetoichthys calabaricus. Taxonomy (NCBI): domain Eukaryota; kingdom Metazoa; phylum Chordata; class Cladistia; order Polypteriformes; family Polypteridae; genus Erpetoichthys; species Erpetoichthys calabaricus. The sequence continues at coordinate 124,435,022 of NC_041404.2, read as the reverse complement.
AAACGAGCGCCTTTAAAAGTGGTGTGGGATGATGCGGTGGAAAAAGCATTCAGTGACTTGAAATTGGCCCTTACATCAGCACCAGTGTTGAAATCTCCTGATTTTTTTATTCCTTTTATTCTCCAGACCGACGCATCGGCCACAGGAATGGGTGCCGTGCTGAGCAAATGTGTCGATGGTGCTGAACACCCCGTTATGTACCTCAGCCGGAAATTATTGGAACGAGAGACCAAGTATGCTGCGGTGGAGCGAGAAGCCTTGGCGATCAAATGGGCTATTACATCTTTACGGTACTACCTACTGGGACGTGAGTTTACTCTGGTGACAGATCATGCCGCTTTACAGTGGATGTCTCTCCATCGTGAGTCTAACCCACGCATCACTAGGTGGTTTTTGGATTTACAACCATATCGTTTTAGTGTTGTTTATCGTAGGGGTTCCTTGCAAGCCAACGCAGATGCTCTCTCTCTCGTGTCCATGACCTCGTGGTGCAGGTCGCCCGACCCGACGGGTCTGGGCTTAGGGGGGGGGGGGGGGGGGGGGGTCATGTCACACATGTACAATTAGGAGGCAGTCAAAGAGCCTAAAGGTGAGTGAAACATCACGAGATAAAAGGATATCACGTGGTACTTACCTGAACTCTTTTTTCCAACAGGACACAAGAAGAGAATTAATCCCGCAACTTCCGGGTTTTCAAAATGGCCGCGATGACGTCACTTCCGGTCAATATTGATGACATCACTTCCGGCACCCACAAACCACATCACTTCCGGTTTCTGTTGCCACATCACCATTTTGCCAACCATTTCCTGTCACATGTTTTTCTGCTCTATAAAACCACCATTTTGTTTTCAGTTGTTATTCATTGTACTTTCAAGACTTTGAATCGCTTCATTTTTTCAATATTGTCTGTAAGACAATATACGGGGACGGTCCCCAAATCTTTATTTTGTATTTGTGACTTTCTTATCTATCACAATATATATACACATATCAACATATATATACACACACATACATAAACACACACATATACATCCATCCATCCATCCTCTTCATATATACATACATACATAGTGCGTTGTAACACAGGCTGTGATTGTTACATGGGAGAGAGACGACAAATCACAGCTTCCCACTTTCTAATCGGGCCTGTGATTGGTGCTTTGACTGATGCCTAGATCCCACAGTATGTCCCCTTAGGAGAGGCGTTAGGCAAGTGTAATTGAATAGCGGTGCTGCAAGTTTAGCTTTACACCTGTTTTTAAGGCTTATTGACTGAAAGGGGCTTTCATGAAAAAACTTAGGGCTTTGCTATAGGATACACCCTCCACAAGTTAAGGAAGTAAAAATAAAGGTATATATTTCTGTTTTATTTAAACCTTTTAAGTTTGTATGCGGGCGGCATGGTGGCGCAGTGAAAGGTGCCAAGTAGGAGACCAGGGTTCGCTTCCCTGCGTGGAGTTTGAATGTTCTCCCCGTGTCTGTCTGGGTTTCCTCCGGGTACTCCGGTTTCCTCCCACAATCCAAAGACATGCAGGTTAGGTGCATTGGCGATTCTAAATTGTCCCTGGTGTGTGGGTGTGTGGGCCCTGCGGTGGGCTGGCACCTTGCCCGGGGTTTGTTTCCTGCCTTGTGCCCTGTGTTGGCAGGGATTGGCTCCTGTATTTAGGATATAGTGGGTTGGATAATGGATGGATGGACATTTGTATGCATAGCCCTATTTGCCCGTTTCGTTTTTTTTCTTTCTTCAGTAATATTTCAGCAAACCTGGAGCTTGTCAGTTCAAATCCTGGTACTAACACCACTGTGTGACCCTGAGGATGTCACTTCACCTGCCTGTGCTGCAAAAAACAAATGTAACAAATTGTACCTCAGATGTTGCAAGTTGCTAGAATAAAGGCATAAGTAAAACAGATAAATATATATTATACACTATTTTCAGTTAAGTCATCTGCAGCAAAGCTTTATAAATGAGGGTTTCTCCTTTTTAGATAGTGCAAACTGTTTCTTCTTCATTGAGGTTTTCTCTTGGAGAGCTTTTTTCATTTCATTGAAAATTTAAGCAGCAGCTGCCAAAATATGTAGCTTTCTTATTAATTTTTCAACATTGTGTAAAATAACTTTATAAAGTAACATAAAAGGTTTAAATACTGGTTATCCTTTTACACTAAAATATTACTAAAGAGATACAAAAAAAGTAAAATGCATATGTTCTTTTTCTTTAAGGAGATTAAATATTACTGAAGAAAGAAAAAAAAAAAAACTAAAACAGCCAAATGGGGCTATGCATACGAACTTAAAAGGTTTAAATAAAACAGAAATATATACTTTTATTTTTACTTCCTTAACTTGTGGAGGGTGTATCCTGTAGCAAAGCCCTAACTTTTTTCGTGAAAGCCCGTTTCAGTCAATAAGTCTTAAAAACAGGTGAAAAGATATTGACAATAAGCTACGCAAACCCACCAAGACATGGAATCGTTTAAATCAAGTACCATTACATCTTCCTTTCTTAAAGAGAAGTAAGGCAGTACTCATAAGCTTACATATACATACATACACACATACATATATCTATATCTTATATATATATATATATATATATATATATATATATATATATATATATATATATATATATATATATATATATATATATATATATACACACATACACACACATACATATCTATATATATCTATACTAGCAAAATACACGCGCTTCGCAGCGGAGAAGTAGTGTGTTAAAGAGGTTATGTAAACATATATATATACACATAAACATATATACATATCTACATATACACATATCTACATATACATATACACATCCACATATATATATATATATATATATACACATATATCAACATATATATACACATACATATACACACACATACATACACACACACACACAAATACATATATACATATCTACATATATATATACACATATATACATATCTACATACATACACATATATCTATCTCTCTATCTATTGTCAGTTCAGCACTCCGGTTGGAATATGACCAAGCCATGCAAGCTTACTGTTAAGAATGCAACGTATAGTTGTACAGGAGAAAAGCAATCTTGCCTCAAATCAATGGCAACCTTTTGTAGGTCTATGAACTTAATTTAAACTTTAGGTTTACACGGTGCTCTGTTTCCATAGTACCTGCACTCATGAATATATCTGTATGTGTCAGTCGCTGAAATCCCCGCGCTTGGCACCGGCGAAGTACTGCTTTTAAATTTTTATTAAGAAGAAAAGAAAACCTTTTTAAATTGAGGTAAAATATACCACTAACAATTTGTTAAGGATCTGTTTTTTTGTGTAGCTGACTTCACACGGCCTCTCTGCTGTTTTATAAACGAACGTCATATAAGGTCTTCCTTTTTCGTTGCTTCACCAACGGAAGCAGCCTTTTTATTTAATCCTGTTTTTACGATTGTTCTGTTTGTATACCAGTTTGTCAGTTCAGCACTCCGGTTGTAAGCCGTGCAAGCACACTCTTGAGAATGCAATGTATAGTTGTACAGGAGAAAAGCAATCTTGCCTGAAATCAATGGCAACCTTTTGTAGGTCTATGAACTTAATTTAAACTTTAGGTTTACACGGTGCTTTCTTTCCGAAGTACCTGCACTCATGAATATGTCTGTATGCGTCAGTCGCTCAAATCCCCGCGGTTCGCACCGGCGAAGTTCTGCTTTTAAATTTTTATTAAGAAGAAAAGAAAACCTTTTAAAATTGAGGCAAAATATACCAATAACAGTTTGTTAAGGATCTGTTTTTTTGTGAAGCTGCCTTCACTCGAGTGATCACTTCGAGCTTTAAGCCTGAGAAATCACCCCGTAAATGCACATGTTTAACTGCACATCTGTTAATATGTATGCTTACACAGTATTAAAAGACACTCAACAATTACACAGTATTAAAAGACACTCAACAATTAACGTCATTTACCTTCATTCCCGCGTTTGACTTGTGCTGTAAATCTCTTCCTTGTTTTCACTTCACGTGATTACGTAGGAGGCGTAATACGTGATGACGCGATACGTGACTCCGCCTCCTCCATTAGAGTATATGGACAAAAAACAGGTTCCAGTTATGACCATTACGCGTAGAATTTCAAAATGAAACCTGCCTAACTTTTGTAAGTAAGCTGTAAGGAATGAGCCTGCCAAATTTCAGCCTTCTACCTACACGGGAAGTTGGAGAATTAGTGATGAGTGAGTGAGTGAGTGAGTGAGTGGGTCAGTCAGGGCTTTGCCTTTTATTAGTATAGATTGTCTAATCTAGTTTGTTTATGTTTTATATTAACTTCCTTTATATTTCATCTTGTAACGCACTTTGAGCTACATGGTTTGTATGAAAATGTGCTATATAAACAAATGTTTTTGTTGTTGTTGTAGTAGGTGGGATTATCTTGAGAGTGTGTTCTAATACAGGTTATTCATATTATCTTCTGATTTCGCATTGCATTATTTTTTATTCTTTATTAAGTTCAAGTAAGACAAAAATCACACACCTAAGCCTTGCTTAGAAAAACTAGACTACTTACTTATGGGTGCCAAGGAAAGACTATAACCTAAAACATATGTGCTCATCTTAATTAAAACAAACTTCATTACATTACTCTGTTAATCTAGCTGGGTAAGTAAGTAGACCCATTTAGAGGTGGCTTTAGTATGAAGGAATACCAGGCACCCGGGAATTAGACAACAGCAGCTTGGATCTTTACCTCAAATCTCTCCTGTTCCAGCCGGTGATAATCCTCTAGCTTCAGCTCTAAAAAGGCCAGATTGCAAAACTTTTCAACATAGATTTCATACTGTTTCTGGAGGTCTTCTTCTCTTTTTTCATATTCATCCATAAATGCTGGACTAAGAGGTAAAAGAAAAATTAACATACATGGGCAGAGAAAACAGCTATAAGATACACAATAGTCCTGAGCAGTATAGGGAATTAGGATATTATATGCAAACACTGGAAAACAGTGACAAATAAGATTTAACAACATCTACAAGAGCCCTCACTTCAGCTAACAATATGAAACCATAACTATCAGTGATTCGCTTTTAAGTTATTTCTTTAAGAAGTTTGTTAAAATTAAATGCTCAGCTTGTATTTGGTCATCTGTTAGTGCTAGATGTATATGGGATCTGTGCACTTTTATTTTAAATCCATTTTTCCTGTGATGACTTATTTTCTGGAAATGTTAAATATTTAGCTCTCTTTATTTTCTTTTAGTTTCTACAAAGAATGGGCAGCATTTGGCACTGCTGCCTTACAGCTCTAGAGTTGTAGGTTCAAGTCATGGCCAAGTCAATGCCTATGTGGAGTGTTCATATGCTTTCCACGTCTTTGTGAGTTTTCCTCTGCTCTTCAAAAAAAATGAAAGGGAGGAACCAATCATAGATAGAATGTAGGCAACACACAAATATAGCCCAAAGATCGGGGAGTCAAACTCAGATCATGGAGGCCACTGTGATAGCTAGTTTTTCATTCCACTACATTCATTGTAGCAGCTATCATGTCATTACATGTGCCAGGTAATAGTGGATACCCACTCATGCGCCTTTTGCCTTTCTCTGAGCCCCAGAATGCAGAGAAGAGGCCCTATAATGCCAGGCATAATTTTGCACCTTCAGTTGTGGAGCTCAGTCAGATTCTCTTGAATGTAGGTGGCAGTGTCTTGATGCATCAGGTGGGAGGCTGCTCTACCAGCCAATGTAGTTCTGCAGCATTGAAATTACAAATGTACAAGGTGGATTAGCACGGTCTATATGAATGTATCAGGGCAATATTCAAGGTGTGGTCACATTCACACATTTACAAGGTGATTGTGAATTAAGTTTAAAGGGTAAACTGGGCAGAATTTTTTTTTTGGTGTGTACATATTTTTACACTCACATCCACAAAAAGTTTTATAAATGAGGCCCCATGTCTTTTTTAACTCATAGCAATCCTAGGGTACTTAACGTGTCCACAACAAAACAAATGCAAAGTTCAAACAAAGGGGAACTCACCGGACACTCTGCAATGTTTGTAGTCTTTTCTGATTCCTCTCTAATTCCGATTTCTTCTTTTCAATCTTAGCATCAAGATTTGCTTCATCAGAAGCAACATTACTCAGCATGTCCTTGGTTTTCTGTACATTCTCCTACAGTAGCACAAACATAAATCAACAAATCTAGTTAGTCTCAAAAATATTAAAGGGCCACAGCAGAACATACGATGTTCTCAGTCGTTAGCCAACAATTAATAATGATGAACAAACTGTTTTCACAACTGTCACTATGTATTACTGCATCAAACTTAAGACAGTGTGATGGACGGCCGGCAGCTCAACCTGGCCGACACCCCCAGGACACTAGATGGCGACTTCCCTGCAGCTTAGTGGTGCCCCAGATTCCCGCAGGGCACTATGGGAGATGTGTTTGTCTGTTGGGGAAAAGGTGAGTAATAGTGCCACATAGCATCCACATGTGACATTGACGTAGTCGGCAAGATTCTGGCCGTCAGTTTGGTCAGAAAACCTTTAAAAATTAACGTGGATGCAACCCAACAGACAGCGCTGTGATACAAGGGAGCCCTGCGAAAAAAACAGCAACAAACCTTTGCAATAATCTGTCCATCATGGGAAAGAAGAGGACGACACAGATCGGCAATGTCAGACCTGGAAGTATCGGCATCGGTGAAGAGATAAGAGGCAATCGTCTTCGGGGGAAAAGCCCACTGGATCATCATATCCAGAATGAGGTACGTACCAGGGAAAAACCCGCAAATTGGTTTGACTTAATAAAGTTTGTTCCTAGCACGTACCTTTCAGACGAAGAAGATCCGGAGAGGGGCCGAAAGGACAACATTTACCTCAAGAACAAAGGCAGCCTTCTCAACAGACTTCCAGGTGAGGATGCATCGTCGCGGACATTCGTGAGGGGAACCACGTGACCTGCCCATTGGAATTATGGGACGGAGAAGGTCCACATTCTACTGTGTCCTACTTTGCCCATGTAATGACGGACTTGGACTTTCCGAAGGGGAAGGCGAGCAAGGCACCACTCACCCCACACAAAGGTAAGGAGGTCCGGGATGTGACTGAACGGTCTGGCGATAAATTGGATCAGGCAGATTGCAGTCGGTCATTGACCACATTCCGGAACTCAAATTCCCAGTCGCCCTTGTGAGACCCAATGGCGCATGCGCCAGAGACAGCCATGCTCACTGGCTCACGGCCGGGAGGTGGGGCTGATGATGGGCCGAGCCCACCTCCGGCCAATTCAAATAATAACATTGACGTGCAGGAGCTGAAAAAGCTGATCCAGCCTGTACAAAGTTTTTTCCAGGTGTTATCGTCAATGAAGAAATTAATAGAGGAATTGCAAGCAACGGCCGAGGCACCTTTACAGCGGATGGAAGAATACCTGCGAAAGTTTAGTCAAGAGCTTGCTCAATTAATGAATTCGATGGTACAGGCGAGTCCAGCCGGTACCGTACAGGAGAAAGGGACGCAGTGTGAAAGGGCCCCACGATTACTTAGTAGTGGGTGCCAAATAACCTTGAGCCCTACAGTCATGAGGGGGATAATAACCGATCGCCTAGTGGAAGGATCGGGGGAGTCGGAACAGCAGTGCGGTGCTGATTTCCGGATTGCCCCGACCCTAGAGACATCGCCATTGGTCACATGCGAAGATAAATGGGTGCAGACAGAAAAGGGCCTCTGTCTTACACATAGAGAGACCCAGACTGTGAGAAAGCCCCAGATCAAAAAGGAGATCCTGAAACAGAAAGGGGGGTCTCCTGACATAACAGAGCGTGGAGCTGCGAGCTCATGAGCGGCTAATGGTCTACCCTCAGCTGTTAGAAGGGCGGAGCAAGCATTCCCAACCTGTTTTCAGTCTCGCAAGGCGAGACTATCGGGAGGGAGGTGGCTGTGCTATTAATGCCACTGGCCAGGCCATGTGTGGAGAAATTGTCCACGGAGAACCGGGGAGGAAGTTAAACGCCGTCATGTGTACAGCGTCTTCCCACGGTTCTCCTGTGATTGCTTTACAGGGCAAAGCCACAGTCCGGCCACAGCAAACAGCACCTCCTGGAGAAGGACAATCCTTGCAGAACTGGACGCTTCTCCCCACTGTGCTCAGCTGAGGATGGGGAACTGTGATGGACTGCCAGCAGCTCAACCTGGCCGACACCCCCAGGACGGTAGATGGCGACTTCCCTGCAGCTTAGCAGTGACCCAGATTCCCACAGGGCACTATGGGAGATGGAGTTTGGCTTCGCAGCCCTGCTGGGTACCGTGGGTGCCGCCAGGGGACGTTGCAAGGAGACACGGGGATTTCTGTTTCCCATATAGCCCGGAAGTACTCCCAGGTCATGGGGACAGAAGGACAGAAGTACTTCTGGGCTGAAGAAAATACAAGTCTCCATCTGACCCAGAAGTACTTAAGAATCACACGGACGGAAGGACAGAAGCACTTCCAGGTCAAGGACTATATAAAGGACTAGTGGAGACCTAGCAAGAGAGCCAGAGTTGGGAGGGAGTGTGACGGAGCTGCTGGGAGGAGAATTGTATTAGTTATTATTGATTTATTGTGGTGGTTGTGGTACTTTGGGGCACAATATAGAGAAAAGAAAGTAAAAAATATTCTTAGGACTTTTAACATATGTCTTGTGTGTTTGTCTGTTGGGGAAAAGGTGAGCAATAGTGCCACCTAGTGTCCATGTGTGACAACAGCTTTGGTAGATAAAAGTATAGAGGAATGAAAGGAATTTACAAGTCAAAAGTTGATTTTATCTTAATCTGTAATTACAAAAAAAACAGACTCGGATACTGTATTTTACATGTCATCTCAACGACCTAACATATGCCTATAAATTCTAATACTGGATACTAGGAAAAGATAATGAAAGTTTTCTACCATTAACATTATTATAGAAAGACTATCCTTGACAAAATGATTAATCACATGAAGGTATTCTACTCTTTAATAGCATAAAAACAGCAGTGATGACGATTGAAGTGGATAGACAAGAACATAAAAAACCTTATGTGTATTATTCATGTGCAAACTGGGGCACTTTATTGATAAAGCATGCTGGCTGAATAGTGCAGGCATGTTGACTAAATGGCTCATATGTATTTCTACATATTTTCATGGGATGGCTTATACAGTACATTAATCTGCATAACTGAGCGATATCTGCCAGAATTATACAGATGGACATTTTTTATGTCCACTTAAATATGTACTGAAACAATGACACACATAAAAACTATTTAATTTGTGTAGGCATTGATGGTCAGTATGTGTTAATTTTGTGCCATATAATAAACAGTCTGTAAGATTTTATGTCAAGTGATGGCTCGGAGGCTAGGCATCTGCGCTGGAAGGTTGCTGGTTCGAATGCCGTAAATGCCAGAAGTGAAGGCCATTAACCTGCAATTGCTCCGTCTTGGGTATGACATTAACCTGTATCCAGCCCTGCAAGCAGCTCCTCCAAACTGCAGGGAAAACTCAGGGGATGGTGGCAGGATTAGCACTCCAGCCACTGTAAAAAGCCTCACACTGCTCCACTCCATCAGCGGTGGGCTGGTGCCCTGCCTGGGGTTCGTTTCCCGCCTTGCGCCCTGTATTGGCTGGGATTGGCTCCGGCAGACCCCCCGTGACCCTGTAGTTAGGATATAGCGGGTTGGATACTGGATGGATGGATGGATGTTCCATTCCATTCAAACTAGTGTGGTGGTGCTGAGGTGTCACCTGTTGCACAGCTACGCTCTGGTCCTAATTTGAGACCTTGAGGTGGTTTGTTGTGGGTTGGGTGGGGCAATGCGCTGTATCAGTGCATGCTCCCTACCCCCTGGTTCTATGAATCCCTGGGTAAACCACAGAACGGACTCTTACTAGATTTTCACCCTGATGAAGAAGAAGAAGTCTTCACCTACCCCTGTTTTACTGCAATGTATAAAAGTTAAGTGACAGGCGTAATCTGGCAGAACCACCTTTCTCAACGCCTGGGGCCTCATGTATAAACGGTGCGTACGCACAGAAATGTTGCATAAGAACGTTTCCACGTTCAAATCGCGATGTATAAAACCTACACTTGGCGTAAAGCCACACACTTTTCCACGGTACCTCATACCCTGTCGTACGCAAGTTCTCCGTTAGGTTTTGCAGAATGGCGGCACCCAGCGTCAAAGCAGTGCTACTGTTCCTGTGTGGTTACCCTTTCTTAGATCCACATCCACGACGGGACTCAAGTGCTATTTGTAGAACTGTCTGTACTTGCAAGTTACCGTGAGATAATTGTACTTAAGATACAGTTATAATATTGCACATCCTGAGCCACTTTATAAAGCGCGTATTTACATATGATGACGATATCATTTTTAAGATGAAAGGCAGCAAAATATGTTGATTATATTATACAGATAAAATAACTAACTACACAGTGCCGCAGCGCTAGCGAGCTTGAGCTTTGTTCACGGTTTGTTCCTGCATTGCGCTGTTTTCATGCTGTGGCTGGCGCGACACTGGAAGGATAGATGGATAGAATAATTAAACATTACGAAGATATTTCGATGTTCCTTAAAAGTTTTGAAGAATCGGCGTTCTAAGCTTACAGATGGCTTAACGTCTATTACAGAGCTGATTGTGTGGTGATTGGGTATTTGGAGAAAGAAAAGTAAAGACAGGAATTGGGGGTTAGTATGTTTGAAAAAGACAGTACTTCTGTAATAAAGCATTTCATTGAAGGTCGCACATGGCGCAGCAAGCTGTAAGACATGAACAATCACTGCGCCACCACGTTCCCACATTTAATAACATACTTTAACTCATATCATCATGAAAATGATATCACGTATACTTCTCAGTATTTTAATTACTCAGAGAGCTGTAATATTACGAACGTAATGGATTCTGTGTCCTGTCGGAGGAAGAACACGTAGTGATTCAGGCACATAGAGCACATATAAGGTTAAATACACAACAAAGCATTTAACATGCTACTTTAGTTACGATGGGATTTGAGAAACTAGTAAATTAAACGATTTTAAGATGAAGTTTATGATGTTCTACTTTATTTTGTCATTAAACTATGTGATTAAAGTGGAAATTTCGAGATTAAAGTTGACATTTCGTGCTTTTTTCACACTGTGTGCCTTTTTTTTCATTGTACCCTAATAAGCTTTCATATGACACTCAGACGTTGGGCTATGAGTCGCCTTTTCATGCCGACTTTGATATGTGACAACTTTTTTATTTCAGGCATGCTATGTCACTTGATCAACTTCCTTTTGTTGCTTATATAACTGTTTAAACCAACAAATAGTACATTTTTCTTTGCCTCCATTTGGTATTCGATGAAATTCTTCTATTTTTCCTTGTACTTTTGCCATTGCCTTTTCACAGAACGCTGGGCTTAAGGGCTATTTATATTGATTTGCATATTCAAAGAGGCATAATTCTGGGAGGAATTGGGGCGGGACAGCAGGCACGTGCACGTGCGTTTATTTCCACGCTGAGCGGGATTTATGTAGTGGAAGAACGCAGAAGTTAGCGAACGCACAGATTCCTGCATCTGGATTTTTCTGTGCGTAAACACATTTCGGCTTTTGTGTTTACATCATGTTATAGTGCGAATTCTATGCACGGCGTTATGCATGAGGCCCCTGGTGTTTTCCATGTGTGAAAATAAAGATATTCTATGTATACTGCTGGTCTCAGACCATTCCTTTTCCATGTCAGTAACCACTGACAAATGTCTGAGTAATGACAAATGAAGAGTAATGCTTCTCTTTATAAAGAGCCCTTAAATCCAATAGCCTAAGAACCTAACAAAATTAGAGAAACAATTAGTTACATTTTGGAGACTCTAGCATCACTTCTGAGGTCAGCTTGAAAGAGGTTTAGCTTTAAAAATAATGAGCTGATACATTATAATATGTTTCACCCACACTCCAAGAGACAAGATTAAGAGACAAGAAAAGGTTTGTCATAAAGGAGTTTACAGTCATCTTAGGACAGGTAAATGTGATAATGCTAATATAGTGCAGTCTGTGTTAGTTTTTAACCAGGCAATCTTTGTTAATTCATATATCTCTAAAGAACCTCTTATTCACAACTTTCTTGTGATTCCCCCCCCAAACAAAAATGAAAATGTAACCATTTTTAATCTTGAAAACTGAAGACACAGAATCTGTGGATGGTCCACGACAATGTCACTGCGACACTTACCAAAACTTCTTTAATGGCAGCTTTCAAGGTTTTTTCCGTTTCATTCAGTTCAAGAGGTCTAGCAATTGCTGCTGTTCTCATTTCCTAAGACAAACATGAAAATGCAGTTTTATTCTTTCAAGTAAAAGAGCAAGGAGTAAACTTGAATTATAAAAAAATTAAGCGGATTTCAATAGATTAATAGCCAAAATACTGTGTTTAAAACAACAAGCACTAAAATGCTGGAAACATCAAATCAAAGCAAAAAAACATTACAGTACAATCCTTCTTAACTAGCCACCTCAGGACTGGACCCATGGCCGGTTAATTTGACGCATACCTATTTTCATGTAGAAAAATATTTTTAAGGTATGTACTGTACCTCTTCGACATTCCTGAAGAAACCATATCCACAAGGCTTCATCCACGATTTCGCAAACAGGTTTTTTTCTCGTACAACAACAGGACAGTGTGGTGTAGAAAGTCCACAGCTCTTGTCAAAAAGGTCACTTTTTAAATAAATAATTGCCACACTCCCGGCTTAGCAAGTATGTGTGGCCGATCGGTTCCCGGGGAATTCATGATGCGGGCAATCCTAGCTTAAGTGCACAGGTGAGGAGTCGTCCGCATCCATAATTGTTCCCGGGAACTGCTAATTGCCACATCTGATCCACGTCCCTGTGATAAATAGAAGCGCGAAGCGGCTAGGGGGTGAACAGGAAAGAATGGGAGGTTAATGGAGAAGGAAGCAGGTACAGGACAGCCGGTGCAGGAGAGACAGCGAGTGAGCGAGCAAGCGAGAGAGAGCAGATTTGATTGAGCAAAGGCAGGCAGCTGGGAGGTGAACCCCTGCAGATGAGTGTTTGGCCGACACTCGGTGGGGCTGAAGAAAGCAGCGCTCCAGCTGAGCGATCACGAAGCTGGAGTGACCGGTATTGAAGACGACTGGCTGTTGAAAGGCAGCAGCAGTCATGGAGGCTTTGAGCTGGTTTAGCCCCAGCGTGAGCACCCTGGCCGCTGGGGAAAGAACCCAAGTCTCAGACCGAATGGAGACCAATGTAGCCAGGGATTGGAGGGCTACCAGACCAGTGTGGAAGGCAGCTGCACCTGCAGGTAGGGCGACTCCCCTGTTGCGAAGCCTGATGGGAGAAGCAGGGGAACCGCCAGGTAGAAAGAAGAAGGCACCGTGGAAAATTCATAAAGGACTATGTAAACGGAAATCACTCTGAAAGCAGGAGCCCTCTCACCTTCCAGGAAAGAAGGAAGTGCTTACATATAATATAAAGAAGAACTCAGGATTAAAAAAAATTATTTTATTTTAACAGGCCGGTTAATGCGAGGCCAGTTAAGAGGGATTGTACTGTATCACTTTTTAATTGGCAGCATTTTATAGTTAAATTAAATACCCTGACTAACTATTTCACATAATCTACTATTGTTTTAACTGTACAAAAATGGAATTCAACTGCACTGACCATTGGGCATTTTCCTGCAGTGGATGAAAGCAACAGCAAACTAAATACACTTAAATATAAAATAGAACACCATTTTAATGTCAGTCAGTCATTTTCCAACCCGCTATATCCTAACACAGAGTCACGGGGGTCTGCTGGAGTCAATCCCAGCCAGCACAGGGCACAAGGCAGGAACAAATCCCGGGCAGGGCGCCAGCCCACCGCAGGACACACACACACACACACACACACACACATACACACACACTAGGGACAATTTAAGATCGGCAATGCATCTAACCTGCATGTCTTTGGACTGTGGGAGGAAACCAAAGCACCTGGAGGAAACCCACGCAGACACAGGGAGAATATGCAAACTCCACGCAGGGAGGGCCCGGAAAGCGAACCCAGGTCTCCTTACTGCAAGGCAGCAGCACTACCACTGCGCCACCTTGCTGCCCGCACCATTTTAATGTTTGCGGTATATTTGCCACGCTAAGAATAATGCATTTTCTAAAATGTATATGATTTAAAATAAGCACACATTTCTTTAAAATGTTATACATTACTCACCCTTAAATCCACTTCCTTGCCCAATAGGTCATACAGTGAGGCCCCTTTGGAAGTGATTTCTGAAGCCAGATCTCGGGCTGCTTTTAAATCTGCAATCTGAGAAGATTATAGACTTGTATTATTTTTTTTTAATTTTTATATGAGGTGGATGCTAGGAATCAGACCAGAGAACATTAAATTTTTTTTGGATTGCAGTGACACCAAAGAACACTACAAGTAAGAATCTAAAATAAAATACTCAGACAGACTTAATCAGTAACTTTGAATTAACACATGTAATTAATGAAAATATACAAATCAATGATTATCATCACATCAGATCTCAATATTACAAGTGGCAGAATACTGTATAAAATAAGGTCACCTTCCAATGTCAACAGTAAACAAATCTATTCATTCTTTTTCAGTTTTAATTGCCTACATAAAAAGGTACATATTAACTGTCAAGCATGAATAGCACAGCTCAGAAATTCAGGACTTAACTCAAGAAGAAAGGTACTGAAAGATAAAAATGCAAAATAGGAAAATGCATATCATAACCCTTTAATAATCTGTTATCCTGAAACATTTTAAATACAGATGACAAGACAAAAACAGTGTCACACACGTGTGCATGGGAGGCAGCTAAAGGGCTTGAGTGAAGGCAGTTCTGAGGCATGCCGGGACGTGGCAGAGTGCACTGACTCTGTTTCTCCCTTTCCTGTAGACCATTCCCGGGAGATTCCATCTGGCTCTCTTGACGTCACTTCCGGGACCAAGCCAATGGAAGGAGACCTTACCGGCTCTGGCCCCTGTGATGTCACGTCCGGGCTCAAACCAATGACTGAAGAACATGGGCCCGATCCTTATGACCTCACTTCCTGTCTTCCCTTTTAAAAGCCTGCCCCTTTTCCCTATTTCCTCAGTCTTGTTTTGGACTCGGTTGTATGCACATCAGTGCTGTATATTTTGAGAAAAAAGCAACTTTGCAGCCAGGATACCAAATTATACGGGTGGCTGCCTCAAACCTTTATGTGATTATGTCTCGTTTTTGTGACAACAAAAAATAAGGAACTTTTAAAAGTTGGAAGAAACCTACAGAGGGGTGCAACTTCCAAGTCAATTGTTTTCTAAAAATCAGTTGAAGTGTATTTAGCATCAAGATTCATCAAGCAAAAACATTCACTTGCAATGCACCAAGCTACTGCATTTGTTAGTGATTGAGGTAGGTAGGTAGGTAGGTAGGTAGGTAGGTAGATAGATACTTTATTAATCCCAAGGGGTATTTCACATACTCCAGCAGCAGCATACTGATAAAGGACAATATTAAATTAAAGAGTGATAACAATGCAGGTATAATAGACAGACAATAACTTTGTATAATTTTAACGTTTACCCCCCCCCCGGGTGGAATTGAAGAGTCGCATAGTGTGGGGGAGGAACGATCTCCTCAGTCTGTCAGTGGAGCAGGACATTGACAGCAGTCTGTCGCTGAAGCTGCTCCTCTGTCTGGAGAGGATACTGTTCAGTGGATGCAGTGGATTCTCCATTATTGACAGAAGCCTGCTCAGTGCCCATCGCTCTGCCACGCATGATGCTCTACAAGTTACAGTTGAACACATTTAAATGGCCAACAGTATGTGTTCCCCAAATAGTAATTGCAAAACATCATTCTGACAGTAGATGTTGGTAATGAACGAGCCAGTGGTAACTTAATTGAAATCATTTCACAGGATGTTTGCTAGAAAAGCGACACCGGTGATTAGCTGCATTTAATGTCTACATTAGAACAAATACTATAGCTCAGGTAACATGTTTTAGAGAATGGCAGAGATTGTGATAGTCATTGATGGAATCTTCAGTGATGTTCAGCACAGTCAGCACATGAAAATCATCCTTAATCTTGCTACACATTTTGAGGGATAAGCCGGTCATAAAACCACAAAAAGAAAGAGAAGTCAAAAACAGTACTTCTTCCCCTAACTAATATTCTAGTTTTAATTGTTATTTGAGCACTAAGTCTTTGTAAAGGTCCTTCCTTTGTTTAAGCCAAAGTCCTGACCCTTCGTTGTGCACTCCATCATCTTCTACAGCACTATCATGCCAATGTCAAGCACTGTGTATACCCGTGGCCACAAAATGGTTCCTCCAGTCATTTTACAGGTGACAAAATTTAAAAAAAAAAAAAAAAGTCAAAAATGGGTACATGTTGACATCACTGGCAGAACAATACAACAAAATCGATGGGAAAAATAAAACTAATAGCATAATCAGAAAAAAGTGGAAACATCAAAAATTAAAAATGGATGTGTATTTTGGCAGTATTTTGAGTTGCAATGTGTGACATGTGCTTTTCACACTTCATTTAGTACACATGAACTTGGAATTTTAGAAGAAAAGTGAGCTCAGTGTTGATTTACTGCTTAACCTGCACAAGAAGCAAACATAAGCTTTTTCTTTTTGGGAAAAATATAAAGCAACTAATTGCATCAAGCATTTTCTGCATTGTTCCAAATACAAAAGGAGCACAGACTTCAACATACATCCTGAGGTGACATGAAAAGCCCAGGGAGGTGTGTTGTTTCTTTTGTATTATACTGTACACAGTCAGGTCCATAAGTATTTGGACAGTGACACAATTTTCTTAATTTTGGCTCTGCATACCACCACAATGGATTTGAAACAAAGCAATCATTGCGTGATTCAAGTGTAGACTTTCAGCTTTAATTTAAGGGGTTTATTAAAAATATTGTATGAGCCATTTAAGAACAACATGGAGCCTCTATTTTCAAGGGTTAAACAGTACTTCGACAAACTAACATGATCATAAATAAAATGATCATTTCAAATATTTGCTTGAAAATCCTTAACAGTTAATGGCTCCCTGAAGTCTGAAATTCATGCCAGTTTCCAAGTGCTGGGTTTCCATCCTAGTAATACTTTGCCAGGACTTTACTGCAGCCGTCTTCAGTTTCTGCTTGTTTGTTGCTCTTTCTTCAGCAAGTGAAATGCATGTCCAGTTGGGTTGAGGTCAGTTGATTGACTTGCCCTTTGAAGAATATTCCACTACTTTGCTTTGAAAACTACTTTGTCTACTGTCATAGTATGTTTTGGCTCATTGCCCATCTGTACCATGAGGCATTGTCCTATTAGTTTTGCTGCATTTGGCTGAATCTGATCACATAATACAGCCCAGTACAATTCAGAATTCATCCTGCTGCTTCTGCCAGCAGTCATATCATGAATAAACATTGGTGATCGACTTCCATTCACAGGCAGGCATATCCATGCCATAACACTGTATCCATCAAGTTTCACAGATGATGTGGTATTCATCAGATCATGAGCCATTCCTTTTCTTCTCTATACTCTTCTCTTTCCATCATATTGATCTTAGTTTCCTTTGTCCAAAGCGTAATCTGTCCTTCCTATGCTGGAGGTTTACCAGTGGTTTACACCTTGTGATAAACCCTCTGTCTTTAATTTCATGAAGTCTTCTTTTGATTGTAGACTTTGGCAATGACAGGTCTACCTCCAGGTGAATGTTCTTGGTTTGGCTAAATGCTGTGATGGGGTTCTTCACCAAGGACAGAAGTCTTCAGTCATCCAGAACAGGCGTCTTCTGTGGTTTTCCAGACCTGCTGGTGTTCCTGAATTCAAAAGTGTGTTTCTTCTTTTGAGAATGTATCAGGTGGTTGATTTGACCAGTCCTTGTGTTTCTGCTATGTCTCTAAAGCAGGGGTCTCCAACTTTGGTCCTGGAGGGCCCTAGTGGCTGCAGGATTTCATTGTAAACCTTTTGTAAATTAGTGACCTGTTTTTGCTGCTAATTAACTTCTTTTGAATTCATTTTATTTGACTTGCGCTTGAAGACTCAGGCCCCTTAATTGTTTCTTTTTCCTTAATTAGCAGCCAAACAATAATGAGATACAAAATGAGCCAAAACATGACCAGTAAACTGTGCCGATCATACAATATCTGAAACTAAAGAAAGGTGAAGGTCTCAGGAATGCTGATCTGCTGAGGTCCACAAAATATTTTAACAGTGCTCTTGCACAATGACAGCAGCAACAAATCATGGAATTAAAGAATGGGTTTAATTAACAACAAGAATCAGAGCCTAATTAAGCAACTAAGCCTCAACTTAGTTGGTCTTCTGCTGGCTCACTCACTTCACATTTCATTTCTGTTTGGGTGCCATTTAAGGAAAGAAATCAAACAATTCAGAGGAACAATGAAGAAATTCAGGGGAACAAATCTTAAAAAAACAAGTCAATTAAAATGAATTCAAAATAAGTTAATTAGCAGCAAAAACCGTGCACCAATTAAGAAAAGGGTTAGAATGATAACCTGCAGCCAATGTGGCCCTTCAGGACCAGAGTTGGGGACACCTGCTCTAAATAGTTTTGTCAGCCTAATAATTGACTATTTTGCATGGACAGTTCTTTAGACAGCTTCCAAATGCAACTTCAGCACTTGGAATTAATTCCTGACCTTTTACCTGCTTAATAGTTAATGAAATAATGAGGGAACTGCTCCGACCTGGCAATGGTACAGCTTGTCAGTCAAAATTTCCAAATAATTTTAAGCCTCTGAAAATAGGCAGACCATGTATAAAAATGTCTGTCATTCCTAGATGGCTCTTATGATATTTTTGGTAAACCCCTTAAATTAAAGCTGAAATTCTACATATCAAAAACATAATTCTTGCTTTATTTTAAATCCATTGTGGTGGTGTAAAGAGCCAAAACTATGAAAATTGTGTCACTGGCCAAATATTTATGGATCTGACGGTGTCTGTCCAATTAATGGACAAGCTTTATCCATGTCAGAGACCCGAAGCATCCATTTAGAAATTAAACTAGGGCACAATGATAGTCCAAGATAGGGGACGTGCATAAGCTTAATATAAAGACAGCAATTAAGCTAACTGATAATTGGAGATTGTAGAGCTCTGTCCTTTTATTGTTTTTTTTTTTCCAAAACAGTATTTTGGAAGCATGATGTGTATTTAAAAAAGACACATAAGCACAAATAACTTTGCCTTATTATATCTGCTTGTCAATCTTGGGGCTAGATTCAAGTGCTGCTTATTATACTCATGACAGTAGCACATTAAGCAATGTTATCCAGTAGACCCGAATCAACACAGCGTTTTTTGTGAGCAAAGTGCATCCTCAAAGTAATTTAATGCTCTCATCTTTTAATGTTAATTTCACAGTTTTTTTTTTGTTGTTTTCACATTTCACTCTTCATTGCCTCTGTAGTATTATGATCCACTGCCTCCCGCTATGAAAATATTTTGTCATTTCAAATCTGCTAATGGAGGTAATCATGAATCATAAAGAAATCACAGTACACATGTACACTTCACAACCTCCCAATGAACATTTACTCACACCTCTTACGTTTCTTAGTGTAGAATGTGCTGAATAGATGTTGTGCCACTGATAACACTGAAGTGGCAGCATATTTACGGTACTTGAAGGCTGAAATTTTCATTCTGATTTTTCCCCTTAATGAAGAGAAGCCCAATCTATGGCAAGTTTCTGCCTTGTATCTAATGCTGCTTGGATTGCCTCCAATGTCTTCAGTTTGAATCCTCTTCCTAGACATTGTCCATGGAGTCTATACATTCTCCCTGTGTCTGTGTGGGTTTTTCTCCACACCCTTGAAGATGTGCATGTTTGGTTAATTGGTGACCCTAAATTATCTTGAGTGTTTGTGGCAGATTCCTGCCTTGGACCCAGTTCTGACAGGATATTCTCTGGCCCCTCTACAAACCTGAGTTGGGTTAAGGTATGTTTCTGTGTTACTCTGATTTATTATTTCAAATGGAGGGTGTTGCAGAAATGCTAAAATTACATTTTTTTTATAAAGCTAAAATACAGATGTTGAAGTGAATATTTTTTGTACTTGATCTAAATTATGGTCCATCAGAATAAATGCAGCTGGACATACTAGTCCATTCGATCATAATCTGTGCAGTACTGTTTCTCTGTTGACTGATCACACTATAGTATTTCATGCTATTCACTCAGATGCTGAACCATACCTGCCAAACTATACATTTTCTAGGTATGCATGGCATAGGAAAGGCTGGGAACCACTGTGTTAAGCCCAGGATCACTGCCTCATCGGGACAACTCTAAAATTATTTGTTAAAACCTGACATAGGGTGGGGAGTACCTGTGTGCCAAAGTTCAAGCCTATATCTTGAAAAAAAGAAAGCTGTCCATAAAGAACAAACAGAGATTGTACTTCATAGATGGAAATCTCTGCACGTAGATATCATAAAAATTAATATTATTTGCATATATCTCAACTCTATTTGACTACTTTTTGTTGGTTTTGTTTACTGATATTTCATTGCATGTGTGATACTTTTGTTTTTGATTAGGTTGAAAACTGTAATTAATAGCACAAATACTCAAAGCTGTCACTCACTTAATATGTTGTAAAAATCATATACCTTTGAGCCCAAGTCAAACTGGAACTTGCTGCCTTCTTCATGTTCCTTCTCAGCTGGGCTCATGCCTTTCGTCTTCATCGCATTGTAGAGCACCACGGTTATCTTCAACATCTCTTTAACTGCATACCCATCAGCCTGATACAAGCGTTTAGTATTTAACTTGACATGAGCCTTTGTTGCCTGAAAAGGAATAGAGGGATACAAATAATTGAAATAAGGTGTTCTGTTAAATTACCTCACACTCAATTGGCGTGGTGTGCCAGGCTATTGCACACTTTTCTTTATTTTTTCCAACTAATCACATTTTAGGATTTCAGAAATATGTCTCCTAAAGCTCTAAAACCAGCTTTCTTCTATGCTGTTTCAAACAATAGATAAAATGTGCATCTGAAAATGGAAACACCAGTGGCACAGAACTGGCACAGGTGTTATTTAATGACAGCACTTCCACTGCACAGACTTCCATATGATGAGGTAGGTATTATATATATTTTACACATACACACACACACAGACACACAATAGACTCAAAAGCAGACCTAAGAGTCATCTCCACTTATTCCCTTTATGAATGGATATGTTCAAGGTTATTTTTTTACAGACTGTGAATACAACACCACATAAATACAATGTTGTACAATATACAAAAAAAAAATTCATATGCTACTCACGCAGATATTAGTAAGAATGGCTGTTGAGCAACCTATGGTTAAAAACTGAATTATGTGGTGTAACTGCTAATGTTCCTGTACTAGAAAAATGAGGAAAAAACAGATGATGGAGGTCTTCAATAATACTCTTTACCTTTCTAAGGTAGTGTGTAGTGTATATGTCCTGAACAGACAAGAGCTGCATACCCATGATTTTGTGAGCCAACTTCGCCACTCTCTAAGTGCTTTATGATCCTGGGCTTAACACACTTGTTCTCAACCTTATCTATGCCCCGCATCCCTAGAAATTGTTTAACTTATGTTCACAACTCAACAAAAGCAATATCACATTTGACGACGACGAAGTCAAATTTCTAATTTTTGAGCGACAAGTTGAACCACATGCAGTACTGCGGGTAAACAAATTGAACCAAAAAGAAAAAACTATTAAGTCAATGCATAAAATATAAATATATATTAAAACGATTTACCTTTATAAATCTCAATAATCTTAAAATGTGTCTCCTGTGAGACAGCATCAAGCACCATGAGGAAATGAGACACGATCAATGATCAAAGCAACAGGTTCTAGTACACCACTAAGCAATGAAACAGATTTGATGAATTTTGTCCCCAAATAACACCTGCAGAGCAGTTCAAAAACAGATGCGCTGCACCATTAACTACTGCCAGGTCTGCAAGCAAAAGACATGGGCTGAGTGTAAGCCACCCCCAGCAAAAATATCAAATCAAACCTCAAAATCAGTGACATTTCACAACTAGGGCGTGTATAGAAATTAATACCAGACATTACTCTTCTTTACGGATCATTGCAAGATCCAAACTCCATTCCCTTAAAAAAAAGTTATTTCCCTTTACAAATGCTCTGCCCACAGCAAGGAACCCAGGAGTAGGCGCATTTCTGCAACTCATTCACAGATGACAATAGCATGCATGATGCTCAAGTATTTTTATATCATAGAACAGGAGTACTAATTAAAATGACAGCACACTGCAAGACACTGATTACACCACGATAAAGTCAGACAATGCAACCTCATTCAATTTTGGTGAATTGCAACGCAGCCTTTCTCTTTGTCGCAACTCCTGAAATGCCACCTCACACCCCCTGTGGGTGGAGGAACCCCAGATCGGGAACCCCGGCTTAACAGGTGCTATAATATAATGTAATCCATAGAGAATGGACTCCACTATCCACCTATGTACTGCATTGTCTTTGTGCTAATAATCAGCACATGGTCTTGTTAAACATGCTCTTTACTAATTGATGTAGCTGGTTAACAAGAACACTTACTTAGCTATATTTGAACATGTAGTTCAATTCATAACTCCTTCATGCTGCCCTGTGTCATGTCTATAGATCATGTCACTTATACCTTTGCCTGCTCAAATAAATAATAGCACATTACTCTTTTTGGTATGAGGAGAACATTTCTTAACCCCAAATAAATGAAGAAACAAGGTCACACAAAGTACTAAAAATGGTGCAGTGCTTAAAGCTGTTCCAACCACTGAATGTGCGTGAAGTTGCAAATTAAACACTTATTTTTAGAGTCAACTTTTAAACTAACCTTGTGTAAAATTACTGTGATCTTTCTTTTTTAAATAAATTTTAATATGCAACAAATATGAGAGTACCACAGTGGAGCAGTGATTAGTGGTGTTACTTCAGTTTCAATCCTGTGGTTACTAAATAACTAGACTAGATGTGTCTGTATTCCTCTGTGTTTACATTGGCTTTCCACTGGGGACACCAGATTTCCTCTCACATTCCAAAGACCAGTGAGTTAGGACAACTGGAGATTCTACTTTAGCACTTTGCATGAGTGGATGTGCCCTTTAATGGACTGGTTAACCTGCACCTGATGTTGCTGCTATACAGTCAATATCCCTGCAACATTGAATTCAATTAATTTGGTTTTTTATTATGTACAAAATACTATTAAAACACATTAAGTATCTAAACAAAATGTATCCAAATTCATGCTTTAAATAAAATATGTTGTGCATTTACAGTATTTGTAAAGTGAAACTGTAATTTTTTGCAGTTTAGAATTAACTTTGATTTAAAGGTTATAAGGGATGGAATGTAGACAGGCAATACCCGGCACTAGATCTGAACCATGAAATGGATACCAATGATTCACAATGCACACTTGCATCCTCTTGCTCACATACAATGGACAATTTTGGAGTCGTCAACCCACCTAACCTCTAACAAAGACACAGAGAAAACAAGAAAATTCCCTAAAGATAATGTACAGGTTAAGATTCAAATCTAAGACTCAGTAATTAAAAGGATGCAGTACTAATCACTGTGCCGTTCTTCTGCAAGAAAATGTCAGAGGAAAAAATACAATGCTGCAGGTTCAAGTGAATTTGCGGATCTTAGCATAAGGTTTTTGTTACTCTTGTTGCATATCAAGCCATAAGAAGAACTGGTAAACTCCGCAAATCTTAAACTTTATGCCCTTTGTCATCTTAATACATTGAAAACAAAATGATTGAAATGAAGACAGATACATGAATTGTGACTTACCATAAACTGGGCCACTGCTTTGATAAAAAACACTCTGTCCTGTTCAGTATCAATATCTGTAGGGATATCTGTCTGTGGTTCGTAACTACAATTTTGGGGGAAAAAAATGAAACACTTAAGTCAGAGATATCCCACAACATGTGGATTCAAGCTAGCTCTAAACAGCCAACAGTGATAGTTAGTTTCACAACACTTTACATTAGCTCTTATTATATGTCCTAACACACTGCGTACTGGTCTGACTATAGTTAACTCAAAAGTGTATATGTTAGCACAGGTATAGGGCAATATTGTATGGTTACACAGCAGATGGCATAATAATTACAGTGTAAACAGAGCATTATAAGAGATTTCTATTGTTATGTGTCACCATTTGTTGCTATAATGTTCTTCACCAAGGGCTTAGAAGAAAAACCAATATATGTATCAATTACATATTAAATTATCAAAGGACTGTTGAGAAAAGAGACAAAGAAAATTTTATCATGATGTCAGTCTTAGAGGCTTGAAGCTTAGACTCTAAAAGACTTAAATAAGAAGAAAATCAGTACCTTTGAATTTGTTCTGCACTGCAAATCACATTCTTTAATACAGTAAAATGTGTTTGACTTGATTTTTTAAGCTCTGTATATTCTGAGCATACACTCTCTACAACTCTGGAATGGAATAAGCCAATTCGGTAAGAGGGTGGATGAATAAAGAATTTTTGCTTTAAATGTTATTAGATTTAGATCTAAATCTTTATAATAGACTTGTTCTGCAAATGTACAACATTGTGGAGAAACGTGGTGCTGTAGCTACCAAAGGTGCCTCCGTGCTTCAGGATGCTAAGCTCAAATCACAACCTGTTTGCTGGTTATGTGAAGTTTGCAATTGCTCCCTGTGTATGTATGGGACAGGTGTCCCAAGATCTGCTTCATAAACAAAAAACGTGTTTGGGGACATTGTGATTATACGACTGGATATCTAACATAAAGATTATGTGATACAAGTAAATTAAAAATTTATTCATGGATGGCTTTGTTATTGTTTGCTGTATGTTTAGTGTTAGTCCCCATTCAAACCTACTGTGTCAAGAACTCTGTTACTTTCATTGTCCATAGCAACAAGAAATTATTTTTTTTTCTCTCTGCCATCAAGAGAAATAACACAGGGTAAGGAGCAGATACGACTTTTTAGGTTGAAATATTCCTTTATATTGCACTAGTCACAGGGGACACCACAACTACCTTAGCTTTGTGGTCATGCGATGTTATCAGCCATCACCAACCCCAAAAGTGATTTGAGAGTTTTGTTCAGAAATACTCTAATATCACAGTTTAAAGGTCATTCCTTAAAACTGAAGTGCCAGAATGACTGAAGCCAGAAACAGAAACAAATAGAAAAGAGGTGAGATGGTATGATTGAATGTGGTTTCGGTAAGTGGAAGCTACCACACCGGACAGAGAGGGTAACAACAATCTGCAATTCCAAGCCAGGAAAGGGGACAGATGTATGGTTTTTGTGTACTTTGATACTTTTTGTTCTTCCTTTGTTAATCTCCCTTCGCTCTTTTTTTAAGAAAATAAAATTTTTGGTAATTGTCACCCTATTGCATGAGACCCTCTTATTCTGGGTCTCAGACATCTAGGTGGTACTCTCTTTTTTCACTATGGCTACAGACACATAGTAAATAATAGCACTGTATAGATGCTTTCAGTTCTAAAAGTTCATATTGTTACCATGCTGGAAGCAAACATTATATTCCATAACCAAGAAGCAATTAAAAATAAAGTTAATAAAACTGTATCAACAAACCGTTTCACTAGCCAGGTCAGGATCTCTGCTACCAAAGTGAAGTTTGGTGTTCTGAAATTTTCCATGGAAATGAGTCGTGGGTAACCCAATGCCCTCATCATCTCCGTAAAACCTAAAATTGAACAAAAAAGGCAGCTTGAACAGTCCTGTAACACCTGTCCTACAAGGACATTGTTCCTGTACAATTTATTTCACAATAATCAATAGATTGAAAAGAGCAGTATGAAGGTAAGTGTTTATTTCCGACAGGTTTCACTTTATGGACAATATGTTTGGCTTCTTTTTTAATGTACATATAGTTCTTATCAGCATGACTTGCTGTGTCTGGGCAGATGCCTTCATTTTCCTTTTTCAAATATAAATGCAGTACAGATCAAGAGTTTTATTTCAGAGTGAAAGGAATGGAAAGTTTATTCATTCAAGCTACAGCCTGTGTGAAGTCAAGTACGCCATATGCTTTACCTTTTTACAGACCAGGTCAATAAAGAAATGTAAGGTACCTGATATAGTCAAAAATAAAACCAAGTCACGAGTGACCACCTCTGTTAAACTAGATAGCTTCTTGTCATCTGAAAGAAGAACATCTGGCTTATAAGCACCAAAGGCAGATGAATTTCAGATTTATATAGTCATGTGTACATATTACAATTAAATTCTTACTTACACTGACAGTGACAATATATCAGTACAAGACAAAGAAAGCAAGGCTATCAGAAAGTAGGGTGCTCCATTTATGTAACTGTAGCAGCGGGTGCTCCAGGACTTTCCAGTACTCCCCCATCCATGCCTAGGGCTTCATATGGGCTTTGACTGGCACTAAAATAAAGGTGCTGGATATCATTATTACTTAAATATATTAAACAGCAATTCATAAATAATAATATATGTTTACTGTGCTTCCCTTTGTATAAAGATCTGATGTTATTCATTGTGAGAGATATAAAAAAAAAAAGTAATGGATTTCAGGAGGGGGAAAAATACATTCTCACAGCAGTCTATGCAACTGTGTGTGTTATATATGTCTTGAATTGAAAATAGTCAGGTCTCATGAGGACCAGGAACTGAAGAGGTAATGTCGCAAAATCATTAATACACCTTATAGTATAGAGGAAGGATTTGAATGTACAATATACTGTATATCCATCCATCCATCCATCCATTATCCAACCCGCTATACCCTAACACAGGGTCACGGGGGTCTGCTGGAGCCAATCCGAGCCAACACAGGGCGCAAGGCAGGAACAAACCCCGGGAAGGGCTCCAGCCCACTGCAGGGCACACACACACACACACCAAGCACACACCAAGGACAATTTAGGATCGCCAATGCACCTAACCTGCAGGTCTTTGGACTGTGGCAGGAAACCGGAGCACCCGGAGGAAACCCACGCAGACATGGGGAGAACATGCAAACTTCACACAGGGAGGACCCGGGAAGTAAACCCAGGTCTCCTAACTGCGAGGCAGCAGCGCTACCACTGCGCCGCCTATACTGTATATATAAGCGTAAAATATGTTGAGCAGATGTATATAGAAAGTAAAAGTATAACAATATTTTCAGGCCCGATTAATCTAAAACGAACCTTGTGGGCAATGAAACCTTTCCAAGCAGCATCACATACAAAGCAGGAACCTGTCAATCATAGGGCTGGCCTTAAAAGTATGAAAAGGTCATATACAGTTATTTAAAAAAGTAAATACTAAGATTGATAAACACACCCTTGAAATCACAAACAACTGACTGCTGAAAGCTAGTCTCCTGCATATGTCATAGCTTCTTTAGCAGAGATGTTTTCCATGTAATCTTGCTGTCAAAATAAACATAATCCAATTTATTAAATTTAAAAAAATCTAATCGCTCAATAATTTCTACCTAAATGATATTAGTGGCTAATAAATACTTATTTCTGCCACCAGATTATTGTTAATGATGGTGGCATATTAGCACAGTTATTTAATGCTGCAGCTGCTTCCGACATCACTCCAGAGTCTGGAGTTTAAAATCCTCTCTCTCTGTGATTTTTTTCCACGTACTCCAGTTTTCCTTTCACATGCCAGAGAGGTGCCCATTATGTTACTTGACTACTTCAAATTTGTATGCTGTAACGGATTGCAAGTATATGGGTGTGCATGACTGTGTTCTGCAATAGATGAATGCCCAATCCAGAATTTGCTCTTGCCTTGCGCTGAAAGATGGAAGAATAGGCTTCAAGACCCCAGTTTTGATAATTGATGAATAAATTAACCAATCGTTAAAGATATCACTCAACTTACTCCTGAGATCTCTGAATGACATACTAATAAATCCTTCAGGTCTTTGGTGACTCAACTGGAATACATATATGAGATTCTGGCTTCATTCACTTTCTCTGAATTCCTGAAAAAACAAACAAACAAAAAAAAAGGTAAATACCTCACAAATTTCCAACACTACAATCTAAGAAGTGCACAAGGCTAATAGCACTCACACCACTACATTCAGAGTCTGATTTTATTCAGAGGTCAGAAGTCTACTCAACAGTCACCCATACTGACAATTGCATGAAGGTTTCTTTATAAATAGTTGGCCAAAGTAGCCGACATTGCCCAGGTATAGCTGTAGAATGTGTTAAGGTAAAAAAGCAAAGGTTTATGTGTTTTTTAAAAGGGTGACCCTATTGTTATTGCTAACTGTCCATTTGGTCATCCACATTGCCTCTCGATCAATGTCTCTGCTCTCGTGAGTCGAGAATTTGTTCTTTTTGGGTCTGACTGGATTCCAGAATTACAGTAACTCCATTATGGGTTGTAACAATGAATGTCGTCACATCTGATTCATCCTCTTAGTTCAAAATAGACAATTCGTAGTGCTTAAATGATAAAGAAAAGCCGAGACATAAAGGTAAGAATTTTATTGAACTATATAAATGTAAACAATTAGTTTGAACTTAATGCTTCGTTGACAGATTTTGTGCCTTAAGTGTACAGTAAAAAGTGTATATGAGAATCTAAAGAATGATTTGCAAGTTTATATCCATACATTTTCTAAATACTATAAATTCTAAATTGCAGGTCCCAGAGAACCTGAGTCTGTTCTAGCATCAGTGGGCAATAGGCAGAAACCTACCAGGTTTCAACAGGACACTGTCACTGCAGTTGTAAAAGGTATGATTTATCTTCTGGTCATTAGAATCGTAGGAAAAAAACAAAAAAAAAAAAAAAACACACTTTGGTAGGCTGTACGAATTGAAAACATATATGCCGTGATAGAGAAACAAGAATTAACAGTTTCCTGTAGATTTGTACATCCGAAAACACCTAAAATTACGAAGGTATGTAGGGTGTACATACCTTCGTGTGTCTACAGTATTAACAAATATGACGCCTGTCATTTTGGCTTCTCCACCTTATTATTGAACCATCAGGACTGTTGCTTTTTGAAAAGGGCCCGACGTTAAGCGAGACTTTAATTCATTACCTACTATTGTTTAACAAGGTGATCGTTCTTGAAGGGTTTCTTTGTTTCAATAGGTTTGCAACTAACAAATCTGAGAAGTGATATAAAAGCAAAATTGAATTACTGTATATTTACTGGCAGGAGAGGACCCAGATCTCCTAAAACTTGATTAACCATGTTCAGTAAATAGACAAATTGTGTTGGGAAGTTTCGCTAAAGAATAATGTTTTATGAATCCATGGATACATGATATTATACACAAAATTGAAGTGGAGAATGAAGAGTGAGAATTATCTTTTTTCCAAATAGCCGTAAAGACACATCTCAAAATATCAAAAATACGTGCGACAAATAACTACATAACTTTTACGAGGTGCATACATTTTGTAATAAAATAAAAATGTTCAATCAATTTAGCAGTTGTTAAAGTATAATGGAAAATGTCGAAGTGTAACATTACCTTTGTCGCAGCTTTGTTTGTCACCATGGACGCGAACCAGCGAGATACGGTGTGCGAGATGGGACAAACGTTCCATCAGCTGGGATAGCAGCAGGGCGTTTCTTGCCCTTGTTGCCATTGCGACTTGCGCAGAGGAATCGAGGGTATACAGTCAATCATTTGTTATCCACCAACCAAATTTAACAGTTTTTCGAGCTGTTAATTTGTTAATTACCAATTATCTATGAGTAAATGTATATATATATATATATATATTGTGAACTATCGCTTTTATTTATTGTGTACGTTCCCTTGGGAGGAGACGTTTACCAGAATTCGTCACTTCTGCCAAACCAGAGAAAAAAAGGAGTAAAAATACATTTTTCGCTTGTTATGGTTTTATTTGTACTACCTACATATTCAAATGCCCACCTCAGGATGGCATCCTTGTAACTTCAATGATTTGCTAATTAGATATTTGTCTTATGATAAACAAAAAAGTTATTTTTATAGGCAGATTGAGCATTGATTCTAGGTAAATTTTTCAAAAAACAAACAATAGAAAATGTTTATATGCTCATTTTCTTTATTAATTGTAACAAGTATTTTAGCATTATATGAATTCATTTAAAAACTGAAACTATTACATGTTTACTTCAACATTAGAATCTTTACTTTATATGCACTTGTAAAACAGAAAAATAGTGGTCCAATGACAAACCCCTAAAGACGCCACTGGTGATATCATTCCAGGTGCAGAATTCTTCTCTAATCAGTGCTCTTTGTCTCCAGCCTAAAGTGATACCCATGTGCACTTTTTAATCTGCCAGGAGCCCCTCAGGAGGTTTGCTGAAGTTGCCCATGATTCTAAAGTGAGAATATTTTGATGTTCTGTTTAAAAGAATATATTACAATGGTGCCATTGTTAGCTCTGCTGCCTCCTGGCTCCAGCAGCTAAGGCGTGAATCCTTTTGTGGAGTCTTAACATTTTGTCTATGTCTGTGTAGGTTTTTCACTATTACTCTGTTTTGATTGGACATCCCAAAGATGTGCGTCTTAGACTTCCTGGCATGTTCGGATGGGCTAAATTTAAATGAGTGCAATTTTGACTGGCTAGCCTTTCTATTCATGATTGCTTCTTGCCTTGCACCCAGCCGTCATACTATAGGTTCTAGTTTCAACAGTAAATTATTTTTTGAGTGTTTTTTCATGTTTTTTTGTTTTGTTGTTTCAGTTTTGTCTTATGTTTTTCCTGCATTATTCTGGTTTTTTTTTTGTTTATTAATTGATTTGTGATTATTAATTATCATTTTTAGTTTCCTTTGTTAGTTTAATTTATCCCTTCTGTCTTGTGCTAATTATGTTGTTATTTGTATTTTTTTATTTGAAGGTAGAGGGGATTTTAATATGTTTCTCTTAAGAACCTGAAGACAACATAAGATTATTTTAGCCACTGCTTTTGCAGTGGCATTAGCCAGTTTTTCTTGCTGTGCTTTCTGGTTGCTTTTCTGGTATCTTTTGGAAAGTTTGTGTTTCGTTTTTCTTTTTTTGATCACTTCATTTGCTTTGTTTTAATTAGGATTTATTATTATAGTGTTGCAAATTTTATTAATTCTTTGATTCTTCTTTATATATTGGATCTTTGCATTTTTGTATTTTTATATTTTTTTTAATTTAGTGTTTGACTTTTTACATTTTTATGTTTGTTATTCATTTGAATTTTTAGAATTTAGAATTACTGAATTTTGATGTTTAGACCTCAGGTTTTAAAAATTATTTAATGTGTTTATAAAATGTAATTATTATCAATAAGGTTCATTGTGGCCATTGAAAACCTCCCCCAAGACCCCCACCCACTTTGGGTGCATATCATAACACCAGCTCCTTATGGACCTTTATGCAAAATATTGACTAGGTAAATGGATTAATGAATGGTAGATGAATCTTCAATATCTGAACATGTAACTATTTGCTTTTCTACAGAGAGTCAGGGCAACAAAAGTGTTGATCTGCAAGGAAAAGTATTGCAGTGAATAGTGAAGACTGAGTGTTGAATAATTTTTAAACAAGTGAAGGCCACAATTGGAGCTTCTACAGCAGTGCCACTTTTCTGGTACATACCATATACCTGTGGAAATAAAGAGGAGGATTTCAGTGTCCCCTGCTCTGATTAACATTTTTTATTAGGGACCCCTCCAGCCATATAATGTGAGATAACTCATTGAATACCCTCCACCCCAAACACATTCGATCAACAATGGTCTTTGTTGTTATTGCCTCACAAATAGACCAATCATCATTGTAGTCATTAAAACAAGAACAAAGCTGGAATTAGTCTTTAAATAGCTACAGAAGATAATAAATGAGAAATAAGAAAAAATAAGAAACAGACAATCGAACCTCTTAATACCTAATATAAAGGAACAAGGACCAAACAAACCAAAAACTGAAAGGAAGCAAATCTCAGAATAATTCTAAACAAAATCACAAGGGAATACAGAATTTAAACTTTAAAAATAAACATAACAAAGACAAAAATACTGGGCAAGGGGGCTAATTACCAAAGATAATTAAATATTTATAATCACAGATGCTAACCAGAAGATTAAGCTAAAAACCAAAATCCAAAACCCAAAGATTAGCTTTTAGAATTGCTAAAAAGGAGATCAGCTGCAAACTCAGTACTTCAGCATTGTGATGAGGTAAGTGCAGACTTTATAAAAGACCGTTGGTGACCACTATAATTGCCAGCACACCCAAGGAATTAGTGATAACTGGAGGCCCAGCACCCCTTGGATTTAATTCATAAAAAGAACAAGGAAAGGTAGTTGACAAATAAATGAAACATAAGGTAAATTAAACCAAAAATGAAAACAGGAAGACAGGGTGGAGGGGGGCCAGTGGCGTAGCAACTGTGTAGAGCAGGTGGGAAATTCCACAGGTCCCCAAACTAGGGGGGCCTCCTATGCCCTAAGTATCTTTCTTCTTTTCCAAAAATTCCAACCATTTCATGTTTACCAATTCATGCAGCAAGTGCGTGTGATCAGGATTGTGAATGGTGATTTGAAAGAATATGGTTTTAAATCGTTAGACCAGTGTTTCTTAAACTATGTGTCACAACCCAAGTTGGTTCACAGACATGTTTGTGTAGTACTATTAGTTGAGTTTGCCCAAGCCTGTGTTCCGTGGGGTGTGATACACTGCACTCAATTTACCATACTGTTTTTTGTGGTAGTATGCAAAATAATACCAATGATGCATTACTACAAGCTTTCATTTGCATGGCACAAAAATATTAAAAATACTCCCCATGACACCATGTAACCCTGAAATAACCAGTGAAACGGTCAAACTGAGATAAAAAATACAGACAAGCTTGTCAGATGAAGGGAACACAGTGCTTTCAAATGTCCAAATGAAATGAATGGGTGAGACACAAGAATGTGACCATTTTTATGGTGTTATGAAAGGCAAGTGTATATAAGTTGCCAGTGGAAATCCAGGCCTGATCCTCAGGACCATGTCTAACCACTGAACCAAATACTGTACTGGACCTTAGTACCCATTAGAGTCAAGTATCTTCCAAACTTCTTACTCAGATGAGTCATCCACCAGAAACAGAGGATATACAGTGCAGAAAGACAAGGGAGGGGTACTTGTAACTACTGACTTTAAAAGAGAACAACTAAATGATTAGTGAATCCAGAAATGAACTAGAAAAGCCAGGATTTGTCTGCTTCGATCATCTTCTCTAAATATCTTATAGATACCAACGAATAATGGCTCAAGATTCCATAACTAAAAATATTTAGTAGATAACCTTGTCCCTGATATATGCAGTATGTAGGGTGTTTGCCTAAATGCAAACCATTTACTGGATGTTCTGGTTTTCTTCAGGTTCTGATTCTCTAGACCAAATTATTTTTCATATTAATAATGAAAATATTGGCACTAGGTACTGGTGAAGATACTGGGGATATAAAAATATAGCAAATTATACCCATGTACTTATTGAAATGGATGACTGTCTGCAATACAAGATTTCTTTGAATTTATATAGAAATAAACCTAACAAAGTGTCTCGCTTCAGTCTGATGGGAGATCATTATTATTACATCTTGGACTTGAACTTGGGTTATTTTCCACACATGCTTCTAGATGATATCCAGGTGTATAAGAGGCCTTAAAGAGTAAATGGGAGGGAAAACTTTTCCATAAACATAATATAAATAGGAGAATACAGATAAAGCTTATGAGGATGGGAAACCACATAACCTAAATATCGATAATATGAAAATATTTGTTAGACTCCAGCACAAATGAGCTTTTTGAAGGGAATCTGACAAATCTGTTTATTATAACTCCTAGATTGAGGCAAATCATTGGTTACATCAATAGAGATATGTGTCTGAAGTCTGTCAGAAATCAGTAGAGGTCAAAGCAAACCAACACCTTATCAAACACATTTCACACTGGTCTTGACATAGACTTTCTTATCTCAAGATATAGTGTGCGATTTTAACGTCTCATGATAAATTCCTTTCTTTTGGTTATAACTGAATGTCCTAATAATAAGAAATCATGACCCCAAAACAAACTATTCTGGACTGCTTCAGGAACTATTACATCTCTCATCTTCCAAACCTTGTTCATTAAATTTATCCATCCATCCATCCATTTTCCAACCCGCTGAATCCGAACACAGGGTCATGGGGGTCTGCTGGAGCCAGTCCCAGCCAACACAGGGCACAAGGCAGGAACCAATCCCGGGCAGGGCGCCAACCCACCGCAGGACACACACAAACACACCCACACACCAAGCACACACTAGGGCCAATTTAGAATCGCCAATCCACCTCACCTGCATGTCTTTGGACTGTGGGAGGAAACCAGAGCGCCCGGAGGAAACCCACGCAGACACGGGGAGAACATGCAAACTCCACGCAGGTCCCCAGGTCTCTGAACTGTGAGGCAGCAGCGCTACCCACTGCGCCACCGTGCCGCCCCCTTTAAGTCTATGATTTGATAAAATTCTATACAGAATAAAAAATTTTCCAACATAATAATGGGCTTTAGGACACTCAGTTAACTCATGTTTTTGCATCCAGGAATCAGATAAAATGTCTTCCTCCCCATAACAAATTACAAATCTGAATTTACTAATAATCCCAATGGTTCATCTAGCATTTATCTGTTCTGCCATCTTTAAATATAATTTTAATGATCTGGTAAGATTGTAAATATGTGTTTAGTGTCTTCTAGCCTGTGTGTCTTTATTCTTTTATGTCAAATAACTAGATGTGTTCCCCATCTAAGATGGGTTGAAACCTAACAACGCAGTCCTCAGTGTTAATGTTTCCAGTGCACCAAAAATGTTTGTTATATGCCATTTGGTATGTTTGTGATGTGCCATCTTTTGCAGTGACATTGACGTAAATTAGCAACCGGACACACATACAGAAAGACAGACACAGACACATCCTTTTGTTAAGGTACATTTTAAGTCACCAACGTGATAAATGTGTTCTTCTAGGTTTAATTTTTTTGAAAAAACATAGGAAAGTAGTTTTCCTGTTTTATGAAAGCATTTTGACAGACCTGCTTTCACCCTATATTTGATGCTCATGTCTCTGATTGAGACCAGATGATTTAATATGCGTGCCTTAGTAAATAATTCTTTTAGATGATCAAATGCTGCCTAATCTTTGGAAGATCATAAGAATTTCCTTCCAGACTTCTTTGTTAATGATATGACAAGTGCTACAATAGTACTAGAAGTAATAAAGAGTCACCAACAGTAATTTACTCAAATTGTATATGTTTTATGCTCATATAGTATATAGGTTGGGTGGCACTGTGGCGCAGTGGTAGCGCTGCTGCCTCGCAGTAAGGAGACCTGGGTTTGCTTTCCGGGTCCTCCCTGCGTGGAGTTTGCATGTTCGCCCCGTGTCTGTGTGGGTTTCCTCCGGTGCTCCAGTTTCCTCCCACAGGCCAAAGACGTGCAAGTTAGGTGCATTGGCGGTCCTAAATTGTCCCTAGTGTGTGCTTGGTGTGTGTATGTGTGTGTCCTGCGGTGGGCTAGCGCCCTGCTTGGGTATTTGTTTCTGCCTTGCACCCTGTGCTGGCTGGGATTGGCTCCAGCAGACCCCCATGACCCTTTGTTAGGATATAGCGTGTTAGGAAATGACTGACTGACTGACTAGTACATAGGTTATTTTTTTACCCTCTCAATTTTTCCAGTCTTAAAAATAAAGGTGCCACAGTGGTTCTCCAGAGCAATGCCATAGGGGATCCATTTTTGGTTCCCAAAAGACCCATCTGTGAAGGTTCCAGAAATAACCTTTTTTATTTAGATCCATAACAGGCTTCATAAATAGTCATGAATAGATGATAACAGATTTGTCAAATACAAATGGGTTATGATTTTAAAAGGACTCTTGCTGCATACAATAACACAGGCTAAGTGGTTTTCTTAACCTGCTTGTGTTCTATAGGTGGCCTAACATACATGAAAGGTTTCAATTTTTTGCTACATATTAGGACATTTTCAAAGAACAAAGAACCAACTTCATATGCAAAGAACTTTTCCCAGAATTAAATTATTCTTTGTCAAGCGATGGCTCTATGAGTGTACATATTATTCTGTCGTTGTCATCTTAATACTTTAAAGACTTGACTAATCTGAGTGTAAGAATATTAAAGTATTGTAAATATAAACTAATACGTAGATTCCTCAGATATCTTAAAAAGTATTATTTAGGATTGTTTGAAAAACTGGGCATTTGATATGCCACATGACATGACCAGATACTCACACAACTGTTACGTATCCTGATTTTTATCCTTGAATAATAGTGCCAACCAAAAATATAATAAGTAGTGTCAGCATTAAATAAAGTAGCAGTAAAGAGACTGCTTTGAATGTTCTGATTGAATTTTCAGCTGGGAGAACATACGACGTGAAAATAACTACAACCTAAAACTTCAACCATTGACTATTCTGGGTGCGACAACACTTAAGAAACTTCCTCAAAAGAACGACAATTCCCATCATGCACAACGGGCCAAACGTGTAGTTCTGAAACAACAAATCCCATGAAGCACTAAAACAAGAAGCTGGCTTACAAATTTCAATTCCCGTCATGCAATTGTCACGTAAATACGCTAGAAGGGGCGGTGGTTTCCAGGAATCTTGGGATTTTAGGACACCGTCTAGCATTTTACGGCTAGCGTTAGGGGTTGCCCTTAGAAACGGCGGTAGTCGCCGCGGGAGAATTGAGCCGTGTTTTTAATTAGGCAACGGGTTTAACCGGCGAGCTGCAAAGAGGAGGGAAGAGACGCTGGGAGAGAGAAGCTTGACATTTCTGAATTTGCTGCTTTTATTCAGCTCATCTCACCTCTGGTCATGTCCAACGGTAAAAGAAAACTAAAATCAGCAAAGATAAATGTCTTTTATTTAGAGTTTATCAGCCTCTGTCGTATTGTTTTTTACTGAAATGGAAATGATTTAAATAACCATAACTTTCTCTGCCCTCAAGCAAACCGTGTACGCTTTAGAATTTGTCGAGGCTACTTATTTGGGGAAACTCGCTATACTTTGTTGTGACTTTGGAAGTCACAGAGTATTGAGATTTGGCAGCGATGGGTACATTAAAATTCATGTAAAGTTTGGAAAAATGTATTATAGATAAGTGCGATTAGCCTTATGCCATGGAGTAAATGTCAAGAAGGAGAATGTGATTTGAGAGTTAGCTGCATTTGAATTATACAGGCAGTATGCCTCCAGAATAGGCTTGACAAAACAGTAGAGATTCTAAACATATGGACCATGAGAGAACATACTTAAATGGATAGACTTTTTTAAAGAGAGTAATCAGCACTGTCATAAAAATGAAGACTGCAGGTCTTTATATTATGGGTAGATAACTGGGAGCATGTAAACTAAACACCGTGCAGTACCAGCCATTGTCTAACACAATCGCTTGCTTCACTGTGCTGTGTCTTGATACATAAGCGTATGTATTTTAATGACATAGGTGCTATACAACTATATTCAATATTCCAAAAAATCTACATAAATATTTTTTTAAGAAAATGCATGTTGGAGTTAGCAGTGCTTCAGAAATAATTCTGAACTAAATGTCCAAGGCAAAATAAGGCTAAAAAATCAATAGTGCATATGTGCAGAAAACATTTTACAGAAAGGAACCAGCTCATATTAAGAACTTTTAGTGACTCAAGTAGTTTACAAAATTAAAAATGAGAATTAAAGTTTTGTATACTATCCATGGAATATTCAACAGTTACTATTGTAGTTAACTAAATCAAGATCTTGTAATCAAAAAAGTGGGAACAAATTTTATCCTGTCTCATATTAAGAATGTTTTGTGTAAAACTTCACAATTTTTAAGATCATATGTTTGTGCTGTTTCTCTGTAATCTTGTAAATATGTATTTTTCCAGCTTTTGAAGATGTAATTTTTTCAGCAAGGAATTGGAAAGCAGAGTAATTTCAATGAAGTATACAAATAATGAACACAGTATATATAGTTTATGTATAATGACAAAACTCTGTGCTGGCCAGTGCAGTTTTCTACACTGTGGTGTGCTGGGCTGGTAACATCGCTTCAAATTAGGCCCACCAAATTAACAAAAGTAATTAAAAGGACAGTCTCAGTTATGGGACACACTATGGACCCCCTGGAGGTAATAGCAAAGAGGAGAAATAAAACAAAACTGACTGCCTTTATGAACAAAACTTCACATCTTCTCTCTGACACACTAACACCGAGTACTTTCAGCAAAAGTGTTTCATGAAACGCTACTGGAGCTCCTTCATTCCAACAGCAATATGTGTGTATAATGCCTCACTGTGACTGCCAAGTCAGAGGTTTTCTTTTTTTTTTCTTTTTAAAATTCTCTTCCTTTTTAGTTGTTTTGGTGAATGTTCAGGCCATAATGTGGGTGTATATATTTTTATCTGTGAATTTATTTATTTAAAGAGCTTCTGTAAAAAGCCAAATTTCGCCCTGGGGACAAATTAAGTTCTATCTATATACACACAAATATTTCTGTGTCTATAAATAATTATGGTCATATTCTACATACAGTATATTTGTGAATTTCCCCTTGGGATTAATAAAGTATCTATCTGTCTGTCTGTCTGTATAAATTTAGCCTTTATGATGCATTTTAATTAATTCACTGTTTCACAATTGTTATTTAAGTAATGATATAGGAATCTCTTTTTTTTTCCTCTTATTAGTTTGGCAGCACCCGTATGTTAACATCTTTAAGCATTTCAAGGTTGAAGAGTGGAAGAAGGCAACAAAAGAAGGAGATGTCACAACTATCATGGTAAATTCTAATATTGGGCTTTTTAAATTTGAATACAGTACCATCAAGGGATAATAATCTCTGTTTGTAGAGATTATTTTTTGACTCAACATTTACAGGCAAATGTGGTTTGTAATATGGCTCGGTCTATAGCATATTCTACACAGATTTTAGCACTTGACATCTGTGCATACTGTTTCTTTTAGCCTATATGCATGTTCTCCCCGTGTCTGCGTGGGTTTCCTCTGGGTGCTCCGGTTTCCTCCCACAGTCTAAAGACATGCAGGTTAGGTGCATGGGCGATCCTAAAATTGTCCCTAGTGTGACCTTGGTGTGTGTGTGTGTGTGTGTGTGTGTGTGTGTGTGTGTGTGTGTGTGTGTGTGTGTGTGCGTGCGTGCGCCCTGCGGTGGACTGGTGCCCTGCTCGGGGTTAGGATATAGCGGGTTGGATAATGGATGGATGGATGGGAGTCAACACAGAAACCTCAGGCTTTATACTCATAGTTGGTCATTTTTATTCTTTTAATGATACCTTTGCCCAAGACAATATGGAAAACGGTATATATACAAAAGCTTTAAATATTTTAAGAAGATAATGTCAAGTTAAACAAATAAGATGAAAAGTAGAGTACAAGGAAGTGTGTAAATTTCATACTTGGAACATGTCTACAATGGCCCAGTAGTTTAAGTGTTGATATGGTTAGAAAACGTTGTAGGGGTACAGTATAGAGCAAGTATTAGAAAGCATAAACAGTCCTGAACTGCTTTCTGAAGAACCTTGTGTTCAAGATGTGTCTATATTTAGACTAGAAACAGTCTATATAATGATAGATTAGAATTCCCGACTGGTTTGTCAGCAGCATTGGCAAATGCTGGATACTTCATGCAGGCCATAGGTTCAGACTAGTAATACTATAGAAAAGTGGCATTCGGCCGCCTGTAGGTGAGGGCAAGAGTTTTAATGTAAATATTAACAGCAATGGGAATCCTATGAAGAAAGCAAAAAAGAAGTAGAAATATGGCTATAGTGACTTTAGGTCTAGTCAGGCAACAGAATTCAGAATGAATTGGTTAGATGGCAGTTGATGAAGGCTCTGCCAGATTTTTAGTAATCTACCCAAGAAAGATACAGAACCTGAGCAATAAGTTAATTGAAAAAGTTAGTGAGGATGCATTTTCATAAAATCGGCAAAAAGGGGTTGGTTGGTAACATCAAGAAATCAAGGTGGTGTGGTGGTCATATTTATAGCTGATTCTGCACTCTGAAAAGCTTTGTTGTTAATACTGAAATACTGTAATCTCCATTGCGGACTATATCAGTGAAACTAACTTCATAATTGAAGGAGAAATAACATGAATTGTAGTGTTGTAGCAAGAAATATGATGACATTAAATAGTAACAAAATGCAAAGTCAAGGTCCATTGCTATTTTATAGGACAAGACTCTCAAGTGCACAGTGTATCGAATCCGGGGTGCGATTCCTGCCAGCAACTACATTCTTCTCCCCAAGACGAGCACTCAGTCTCTTGGTCTAACTGGACGATACCTTTATTTGCTGTTCAAGCCCACACCTGAGAAACACTTTGTAGTGCACTTGGATGTTGCAACAAAGGTAGGGGGAATAGACTTGTAAATGAAAATCACAATTGCAGTTTATTGTATAAAGACAAGCAGTAGGAGTTTTTGGGTGACTCAGTAATGTTTTGAACAGAAATGTTGTCTTCCTGTTTTTGTGCCAAACATTTATCAGTTTACAAAGTATGCATGTCTTGTTTGGTGTACCCGGCAACTTTATATTTCCCTTGCTTGCCTTGTCATTTTATGTTTGTGGATGAGAGGAGATTGGACCTTTTGTCTTGAGTGCTCTTTATGCCTTGCACTAATATGAGCTGTGACAGGACAGAATGTTGATCAGTCACGAGATATGTTTTGTGTTCCTTGATTTCAGGATTGCCAAGTGATCCGCATTTCATTTTCCAACCTATTTAAAGAGTTCAAGTCAACAGCAACATGGTTGCAATTTCCTTTTGTCTGTGGTGCTGCAAAAGACTCTGTTTATGACCACACCTCTAAGACAGCAAAACAAGGTAATTTGTTTTGAGGTGTTTCATTACTAAAGCAGACATCCAAACCCTCACATTTTACCACATCATATGCTGCTTCTGGTAATGGCTGTATGTATTTCATAAATTAACTTCTTTATGTGATCTCGTAAGTGAGTTATAAGCTGTGTTTGTACAATCACATTTTAGTATAGTATGCATCACTGTTGCCTCTGTGTTAATAAAACGGCGCAACAGTGCTAGATAAAGTCCAGTAAGACTTACCCAAGACTCCACAGTATATGCTATGTGGAAAGACTGAGAATACTGATCATTTTCTTTTCAAATCTGTGTTGATAATAAGTAAGGAGAAATACAACAGAAACCTTTGAAATTATAAAAGTAGCATGATGAATGCCAGCAAAAAAATAAAGAGGAATATGGTTGGAATTTGGTTTGCAGTAAATTTAAGGCAGTTGTTAGGAAATATGTTTCGTATATATGTTTCTTATGTTCTGACTTTGATATGCTACCAAGAAGATAACAAGCAATATCTTTGTATATTTTTTTTAAATAAATATGCAAGAGCACTATTGGGTCAAAAACATGCAGAAATATTCTGGTCCCAGTTGATGTTTTTTCACAATGGTTTCAACATCTTTCTTCTTTTCATTTATCACCAATAAACACATTATTCATAGCATCTAGCATATGTTAGCCTTCCACCTTATAATCTCTTGACCCACAACTGGAGTTGATCCAAACCAGATCAATACATTTGTACCGTTGGTGTTTTAGTTGGTGAGCTTTAATTTAGATCAACCATGTTTGACTTTCACTCCCTGCGTGGAGTTTGCATGTTCTCCCCGTGTCTGCGTGGGTTTCCTCCGGGCGCTCCGGTTTCCTCCCACAGTCCAAAGACATGCAGGTTAGGTGGATTGGCGATTCTAAATTGGCCCTAGTGTGTGCTTGGTGTGTGGGTGTGTTTGTGTGTGTCCTGCGGTGGGTTGGCACCCTGCCCAGGATTGGTTCCCTGCCTTGTGCCCTGTGTTGGCTGGGATTGGCTCCAGTAGACCCCCGTGACCCTGTGTTCGGATTCAGCGGGTTGGAAAATGGATGGATGGATGGATGTTTGACTTTCAGTAATTTGATGTTACTGTTTCGATAAATATAGTCAAACATGTAAGTACATATCTAAAGTATTAAAACACATTTCACTAGATAGCAAACAATTCATAATAACCTTCAGAAAATCCTGTAGCATCTCCT
The DNA here is from genome assembly GCF_900747795.2 of Erpetoichthys calabaricus. Taxonomy (NCBI): domain Eukaryota; kingdom Metazoa; phylum Chordata; class Cladistia; order Polypteriformes; family Polypteridae; genus Erpetoichthys; species Erpetoichthys calabaricus. Next base: position 124,392,789 of record NC_041404.2, on the reverse strand, counting down.
CCGGTAGCACAATTTCATTGATATTCTGTGGCCTATTGTCTACTAATAGTGCTTGGAGAGCTTTCCAATTTTCTATCAATCTAAAAATGTTTTATGTAATTTGTCAGCCTGCACTTGTCTGTTTACCATCTGACATTTAGCACATTTATAACTTTAGTTTCCTTGTATGTATACTTTTAATTAAAAAAATATATGTACCTTAAATGCTTATATAATGTGGCTATTCCTAACCTGCTGCTTGTAGCATTCTAAATGTGTAATTTATTTGAACGAGTTTTATTTTCACAGATCTGGTTGGGCCTGCACCAAGTGGGGTACGGTGGACCTGTCTAATGATGGATTTGCGCTACACACTGTCTATCTACCTGAATCGCCATTATAGCCACCTAAAGAGTATCAAGTTCTGTTCCAGTTTGCTGGTAAAAAATGCTTTTACCAGTGACTTGGTCTGTGATCCAGGTAAAATAAAGCAGCTTCTATTTTTGCCATATTTGACCTTCTAAGTAATACAGTGCTATAACATAATCCGTAACAGATTGATTTGTTTATACATATTGCATATTTTATACCTTTTAGTAGGCATGTTTATGAACTATAATTTTTAAGGTGTTCCTTAGTTATCCTTTAGAAGATTCTCTTTTTTACCTCTGTTCTTTGAAAAATACTCTTTATTGCTTTAGAACTCTTTTGTTACATTTGCTTAAAAAATGTCTCACACTTCCTTATCTCCGTTATCACTGCAGTTCTTAGTCTTAAGAATAAGTTAGGCTGAGTCAGACATATTGATGTTACTTGTCCTGTTTACTTACAGTTGACATTTTTCAAAACAGTAGCTATAACTTCACATATTTTACCATAACATTGTTTCTTGTATGTTTTTGAGATAAATAATTAACATTTTTTGAAACATTTTAATAGCCACAAGTCAGCTTTTGCCCATATATTGACACTGCAGTCAGTATTTCTTCAATTCCAATTTGTACATCTTAAAGTTCAATTTAGTGGTTCAGGGAGTGAGCATTTTCCATATTAAGCAAAATACATTCCAATCAAATGCATAAATGACATGTTTATAAGGCCTAGCAGTCAAGAATGTGAACTTGCCAGCATACCTTTTTGCCATTTTTGTAAGCATCTACTAAATTAAATTCTGCTAGGTGTATGCATTTGTCACTAAGCCCTTTTGTTAGCATGAATTTGTCTACTCTCTTTTGCCAGACATGCTTTTGTCAGTGTGCTGCTCAGCCTTTCTACTTGTTTGCTCTCTTTCTGGATTTAAATCTGTACGTACCCTATCAACTGTTAACTGTCTTGTTGCTGTCATTCTAAGTTCTTTGAGTTGTGCTCTAAGTTGACTTGTATAAACTACAGTTTAGACAGGTCTCTTCTGATCAAAATTCCTGCATCCGAGCTGCCTTTAACCGATTTAAAGAAATGCAAAATATGAAGTTCATTCTTCTTTTTGTTTTATTTTTAGTCAGTACTGCTTGCAGAGAATCTGAAAGTTAACTTGGCATGAAGTATATATTCATCTTCAGTTGTCACTCTCTGTAATCTCCTTAGACACTATGGATTAAAGCAGATGTCATGCCATCTAGCTGAAAGGAAGAATGGCTCCATAGAGTAGTTCTCATTTGAACATGAACTGACCACTCTGGTTCCCCAAACAGAAGGCTATCCATTGTATTGATGACAATAGTAGCTATCAAACCTAAAATGCTAAGGAGTTGGGGAGTTCTTGAAAATGATATATACAGTGCATCCAGAAAGTATTCACAGCGTATCACTTTTTCCACATTTTTGTTATGTTGCAGCCTTATTCCAAAATGGATTAAATTCATTTTTTTCCTCAGAATTCTACACACAACACCCCATAATGACAACATGAAAAAAGTTTACTTGAGGTTTTTGCAAATTTATTAAAAATAAAAAAACTGAGAAATCACATGTACATAAGTATTCACAGCCTTTGCTCAATACTTTGTCTATGCACCTTTGGCAGCAATTACAGCCACAACTCTTGTTGAATATGATGCCACAAGCTTGGCACACCTATCCTTGGCCAGTTTCGCCCATTCCTCTTTGCAGCACCTCTCAAGCTCCATCAGGTTGGATGGGAAACGTCGGTGCATAGCCATTTTAAGATCTCTCCAGAGATGTTCAATTGGATTCAAGTCTGGGCTCTGGCTGGGCCACTCAAGGACATTCACAGAGTTGTCCTGAAGCCACTCCTTTGATATCTTGGCTGTGTGCTTAGGGTCGTTGTCCTGCTGAAAGATGAACCGTTGCCTCAGTCTGAGGTCAAGAGTGCTCTGGAGCAGGTTTTCATCCAGGATATGTCTGTACATTACTGCAGTCATCTTTCCCTTTATCCGGACTAGTCTCCCCGTCCCTGCCGCTGAAAAACATCCCCACAGCATGATGCTGCCACCACCATGCTTCACTGTAGGGATGGTATTGGCCTGGTGATGAGCGCTGCCTGGTTTCCTCCAAACGTGACACCTGGCATTCACATGAAAGAGTTCAATCTTTGTCTCATCAGACCAGAGAATTTTCTTTCTCATGGTCTGAGAGTTCTTCAGGTGCCTTTTGGCAAACTCCAGGCGGGCTGCCATGTACCTTTTACTAAGGAGTGGCTTCCGTCTGGACACTCGACCATACAGGCCTGATTGGTGGATTGCTGCAGAGATGGTTGTCCTTCTGGAAGGTTCTCCTCTCTCCACAGAGGACCTCTGGAGCTCTGACAGAGTGACCATCGGGTTCTTGGTCACCTCCCTGACTAAGGCCCTTCTCCGTTGATCGCTCAGTTTAGATGGCGAGCCAGCTCTAGGAAGAGTCCTGGTGGTTTCGAACTTCTTCCACTTATGGATGATGGAGGCCACTGTGCTCATTGGGACCTTCAAAGCAGCAGAAATTTTTCTGTAACTTTTCCCAGATTTGTGCCTCGAGACAATCCTGTCTCGGAGGTCTACAGACAATTCCTTTGACTTCATGCTTGGTTTGTGCTCTGACATGAACTGTCAACTGTGGGACCTTATATAGACAGGTGTGTGCCTTTCCAAATCATGTCCAATCAACTGAATTTACCACAGGTGGACTCCAATTAAGCTGCAGAAACATCTCAAGGATGATCAGGGGAAACGGGATGCACCTGAGCTAAATTTTGAGCTTCATGGCAAAGGCTGTGAATACTTATGTACATGTGCTTTCTCAATTTTTTTATTTTTAATAAGTTTGCAAAAAACTCAAGTAAACTTTTTTCACATTGTCATTATGGGGTGTTGTGTGTAGAATTCTGAGGGAAAAAAATGAATTTAATCCATTTTGGAATAAGGCTGTAACGTAACAAAATGTGGAAAAAGTGATGCGCTGTGAATACTTTCCAGATGCACTGTAAATACTATTTGACGATCTAAAAAAATTCTGAAATTTTACATGGTGGTGTACGCAGCTTCATTACACTGATTTGAGAAATTAATAGTTTTAAATTCAATTTTGAATATTTACTCTGTGATACGTATTTTTATATATTAGAAATTTGAGTACAAGTATGACAGCCATATTCCCTTCTTGGTCTCCGTCCCATTGGGTATCTCTGCAACAGCTGCTCCTCATATAACCCTTGTGGTCGAACAATGAACTTCAGAGCTGTAAGAAGTCGGGCAGTGGAGGTTCTTAGTGTATCAAAAGAAAACTCTTTCCAGGAGGTGTCTTGTGTCTTAAAAGAAATAAGTAATCACATGGCAGCAACAACTTGTTTCAAGCAGTTTTTCAGAATTCATAGAAGTTTTTGTCCCTTATGACACATATTCATCTGTGTTCAATGAGATTATGCTAGAGTGTGCTTGCTTGGAAGTGGAACTGAAGCAGTATTCTGTATTTTACTTTTTACAGGCAATATTGGTGCTTCAATTTCCAACCAAGATAATGATTGACAGGTCTATTGAGTGTAGATTAGTATGATTTTTAAACACAGGAACACATAAAAAGTCATGTTGGTGGTGTCATTACATCTGTGTAATATCGGTGAGAAGGTCCACTTGTGGCAAGTTGTGGGATGCACAGAATCACTAATGAATCAAGAGAAATGGAAATCTGTATTTCTATAAGCACCATAAAAAAAGTAAATACATTTGGTAGTACAGTAATTGTCTGGATGTCAATTCACCATATGTTTTGAAATGGCCTATTTGAAGCTAGATGTGCATTCGGCTAAAGTGTATACAGAACACACTTGTTTTTTTTGTTGCTCCTCTACATCTTGGCTTTAATTTCCTGCACTAATATTTATAATTTCTTTTAAAATCTTCTGATTGTCATTTACATTTCTAGTTTTGAGAAAGTTAAGGTGATTTTGTTGAGAGTTGTAACACCTAAAAAGCTACTTATGGGAACAGCCAAATTTTCCTCAAAGACCAAGGGTGAAAGGCTGAAAGAGAAGACGGTGTGATATTACTGTTAGAGGAGGCACAGCACATGTACAGTATCTGTTCTGCTAGGCACTGTGATCTTTGGAGTACATCACACTTTTCAATATTCAAAGTGGTTAATTTTACTTCATATAAAAATATGTATGTAATAAATGATTTTTGCAGATTAGTCTTCAATAACATGATTTCAATGAAAAGCACATTGTTTTCTTCAGGAGCTTTATAGCTAATACATTGTAAATGTTATTGAGTTAATTTTTTTTTTTTTTTTAAGGTCTGACATTTGCTGATGCAAAGCAAACTGGTTTAACTTTGCAAGGCTTTGGTCCAATGCCGAGAGAAATGTGTTTCCCAGTGCACAGTGGTGAGAACTGGCATGACCTCTATGACTATATCAGGCATGTATAATTCTTTATTTTGCTCTGAATTTGGTGCAGTAGTTCCTTCACTATGATATTCTTGGCTTTTCAATTTTTGAGTTTGTTTTTTAAATTTTATTTTTGTAATGGACTATGCATTTCTGTTATTCATAAAAGCCTGCTCATTTTCTTTTTTGTTCTTGTATTTTTCCAAGTACCTATTATAGTCATTTATCAATAGCATTTTCTTTCAGATTTCCTTCTGATGGAAGCAAGATGCCTTTTGACTCAATTCAGAAAGGGCAGGCAAACCCAGTAACAGGTATACATTTTTGACTTGTTTGGTTTCAGTATGATTTCAATAGCAATGGAATTTTTACGCTTTTTTTCTTTATTGTTTTTAAACTTTAGCTCATCTACCAAATGTAAACTTGCGTCGACAGCAGACACGCACTGTAAATATCAGTAAACCAATCAAGGACAGAGTCTCCTTAATTCAGCAGATTGTCAGCCCTAAAATGGTATGAAAGTAAAATTTGTATAATATATAAACTTTTAATTTAAAATTTTGACACTGTATTTTAAAGTTTATTTTAGGCAACTGTTTTCTGTTGTATTTTTTATTATTACTGCTTTTAAATATTACTTTTTAATCTTAAATTAAATACAAAAGGTAACAATTTGCAAGTGATGGTAGGTGCTTTAGCCTCACAAGGTCAGTAGGGCACCGAAGTGCACATTTTATGCTCAGCTTCCTGTTTTTTTTATCTTGAATGCAATTTGCTTAACATTCAGATTACTTTCTTACTAATTTTTCAACTTTGAGCTATAAATGAAGAAGATATTGGCAGTATTGTCATGTACATATTTGTAAACAGAAAAATTAGTGAAAAAACTGAATTGTAATATTAATGTCATAAAAGCACTAAAGTAACGCCTATATTCATAACAACATTCTTAGTAGTGTATCTAAAATGCCTCAATCCAACAGCTTCCTCGTCATTGCCCTCCTTTGTTAACTACTAGTCTTCCTGAACTATGTCTCACGAATGGGGTGTCACAGGGCATGTTACTGACTGACACTAAGAGAGAAGATGAACTTCAAAATGAAGAAGGTGCGGCATCTGAAATATCAAGTCCTGGCATTGAAATTATTAGTGGTGGAGATCATTCTGTTCATGTATTTGCACAGAAAGATAATGACATCACTATTCACAGGCATGACAGTGAAGCAGAGGAGGTAAGGCATCTTTAAAATAATTTTTTTGTGAAAATAATACATGAACCTGAAAAAAAGCAAAGTAGTAACTTTTATGTGAAATTATTATCTTTTTCAGACCATGGCCACAAAAATAACGGGACCAGTGTCGCTCTCTGCTAAAAAAGTGCATGAACTTACAGTAAGACCTCCCTTGATTTATTTATCATTGTTACTGTATAATATTGTGTGACAGCTGTATCTAGATATTTTTAAATCTGTAAAGTTTTACATGTGTTTAATGCTCTATTTCAGGGGTGGCCAACTCCAATCCTGGGGCCTCATGTATAACGCAGTGCGTAGAACTCACACTATAACATGGCGTAAGCACAAAAGCGGGAATGTGCGTACACACAGAAAAATCCAGATGCAGGAATATGTACGTACGCAAACTTTCACGTTCTTCCACTACATAAATCCCGATCCCGCCTTCTGTCCCGCCCCCAACTCCTCCCAGAATTACGCCTCTTTGAATATACAAATCAATATAAATAGCCTTCTGTGAAAAGACAATGGGAAAAGCACGGGGAAAAATATAAGAATTTCAGCGAATACCAAGTGGAGGCAAAGGAAAAACGTACTATTTGTTGGTTTAAACAGTGATATAAACAACAAAAGGAAGTTGATCAAGTGACAGAGTATCGGAGAAACTCGAAAGCTCAAGTTCACAAAGTCGCACAGTGCCCGAAATAAAAAAGAAATCACATATCAAAGTCGCCGTGAAAAGGCAAGTCGTAGCCCACCGTCTGAGTGTCATATGAGAGCTTATTAGGGTACAGACAAAAAAAATAGGCACACAGTGGGGAAAAAAGCACGAAATATCAACTTTAATCTCGAAATGTCCACTTTAATCAGTTTATTTTGCTATTAAAGTAGAACATTATAAACTTCATCTTAAAATCGTTTAATTTACTAGTTTCTCAAATCCCATTGTAACTAAAGTAGCACTTTAAATGCTTTGTTCTGTATTTGATCTTCTATGATGTGTGAATCACTACCTGCTTCTTAAATGGGCTTTCTCTTTCTCTGACAGGACAAATAATCCATTACACTCGTGATATTACAGCTCTCTGAATAATTAAAATACTGAGATGTATACGTGATATCTTTTTCATGATGATAGGAATGAAAGCATGTTATTAAACATGGGAACACGGTGGCGCAGTGCTTGTTCACGTCTCACGCAAGAGGCTTGCTGCGCCATGCGCGACCTTCGATGAAACAATTTATTACAGAAGTACTGTCTCTTTCAAATGTACTAACCTCTAATTCCTGTCCTTACTTTTCTTTCTCCAAATACCCAATCAGCTCTGTAATAAACGTGAAGCCATCTGTAAGCTTAGAACGCCGATTCTTCAAAACTTTTAAGGAACATTGACATATCTTCATAGTACTTGTTTAATTATTCTATCCGTCTATCCTTCCAGTGTCGCGTCAGCACGTGCAAGAATACAACGCAATGCAGGAACAATCCCTGAACTAGCTAGCGCTGCGGCACTATGTCCTCACATGTTTAATTATTAACAATAAAGATTATTTAAATGAAGTCAAAGTTTTATCTGCATAATCAACATATTTTGCTGCATTTCATCTTAAAAATGATATCGTCATCATATGTAAATGCACGCTTTATAAAGTGGCGCAGGTTGTGCAATATTATAACTGTAGTGCAAGTTTACAATGAGGTAATTATACTTATAAGTACAAAGAGTTCTACAAGGAGCACTTGATAGACTGATTGAGTGCGTTTAGAGTTCTTGGGATGAAACGTTTTCTAAACCGCGAAGTCCGTACAGGGAAGTCTGAAACGTTTTTGCCGTGGCTCAGGCAGCATCTGCTTCATGCTATGTACCGATAATTCTCTATCCAATCAGCTGCTGCTGTGATTCCCCACTCAGATACAGTGATATAAATACTCCGAGTGGTGCAGTGAGAGTAATATGGAAAAAGATGATCTGTTGTGGCAACCCTTAACGGGAGCAGCTGAAAGAAGAAGATGCATTGAGAGTAACGACGCTAGTATTTGGAATACTGTGGCTATTCCCTAGACCATTATATTGCTGCAGGTTAATTACAATCGGATGCATTACACTAATAAACAATATGCAGTTAGTTTCAGTGTATTTATAAAGCCGTGTCAGGAATGTGGATCTAAGAAAGATAGTGTAACCACACAGGAACAGTAGCACTGCTTTGACGCTGGGTGCCGCCAGTCTGGAAACTGAGTGGAGAAATTGCGTACGCCAGGGTATGAGGTACCGTGGAAATGTGCGTGGCTTTACGCCAAGTTTAGGTTTTATACATCGCGATTTGAGCGTGGAAACGTTCGTATGCAACATTTCTGTGCGTACGCACCGTTTATACATGAGGCTCCTGGAGAGCCACTGTGGCTACAGGTTTTTATTTTAACCATTTTTTAATTAGTGACTAGTTTTTGCTACTAATTAACTTAATTTATTTTCTATTTAAGACTCAAATGGGCTGAGCAACATCGGTCCTGGAGGGTCACAATGGCTTCAGGTTTTTGTCCAACCTAAGTGCTTCATGAGAAATCATTTATTGCTGATGAAGCACTTACTGCTCAAATGACATTTTTCTACTTAATTTTGGTTGGTGATTTTGAACCCTTAATTATTTTAGTCTTGAGCAGTTAAAACAATGGATACAGCTGTTTCTTATTAGCAATTAGATGAAAATGACAAAGGAACTAGCAATTCTTCATCTAGCTTATCTCCATTTCCATCCATGTGTATTCATCATTCACTATTTGCATTAATTAAGTACTCAGAAGGAAACTGAAGTGAAAATTACTCATCTGTTTTAGGCTTCAAATCACTTGAAAGATACATGTATCATTAGAAAATAAAAAAATCTGTGATTTAAAAATGAACTGACGTGGTAAATTTGAAACACTAACAAGCGATGAAATTAAATAAGTAAGGTCTGTTTTTGGTAAGGATTGGCTTCTAATTAAGCATCTGGGCTGGAACAAAAATCTGCAACCACTGTGGCTTTCCAGGATTAGAGATGGCCACAATTTCTCTTTGTGTTATATTTATTTAAATATTGTCATTTTATCTCAAATTTAAAAAGCTGTTCTTGCTGTTTCATTAAACATGTTTCTATTGGTTTCTAAATTAAAAGTAAAAATTGCAAGAATGGGTGGCAGCCTTCCTACTTTACTGATTTATTGATATAGTTTTAATTTCATCTGATTTTTTTTTTCTTCTGCAAATACCTTTTATCTTAAAAATTCTATAAATGTGACTTGGATTTTTTTTTTCATTTAAGAAATTGCTTCCTGACCCCATCTTAAAGCTAAATCGGATTATTGGCTTTGGAGGCTCTACAACCAAATCAGTAAGGTTTTGCCAATCAATTACTTTTCATTTTATAATTTCTTTTCACAATAACTGCAAAGAAACAGTACAAAATGTGCATATCATAGAGTAAATACAATAAAAGTCATATTGATTAGAAAGCAAAACAATAAATTATAAAGAAAACGTGTTTATTGTCATGACAATAAATGAATGAATGTCAATGATTGAAGAAGATCAGTGTAGAAAATGTAAGAATATTTTCTCTTTGGATTACAATAGGAAGAATGCTTCAGCCTTTCTTGTACCTTAGCAGAAGGATTTGGAAGAAGTAATTGTTAAATCAATGCATATTAGTCCTAGAATCTAGTAGTAGTGGTCATTTTAAAATAGCATAACAGTCAATAAAGATAGTGTGGCAAAATTGGTTTAGTAGAGTAGAGCATAGATCATTTTTGTTTTGGTCAAATATGTGTTAGGTTATAACTGTAATAACCAAATTGTCTTTGAACTAAGGAATTGGCATATTGGTGTACTTATTCTAAAAATCCCTTCCAGCCCAGCATTTTTTAATGCGTTTAAGCTATGTTGTTTTACCATTTCATTGCATTTCCATTTTTGGAGGGGTGTATAGGACGAGAGGTACAAGGACTTGAGGGTTGAGGCACCTCCGTGTTTAATAATGCACAAATGAAAATAAAATAAGCATAAATAAACTGTCTTTGCCATGATTCATAGCAGTGATATTTTTTTTCTTTCACTCACTATCCTAGCTCAGGTTCACTAGTGAATAGGGCTGGGTATCAGCACTGATGTCCTGATTCAATTTCATTCTGATTCACAGTTCCCTGATTCGATTCAACCTAATCTTGACCGAATTAACGTGCACTGATATATTTGAAGTAGTGGCTTTTTTTTTTTTTTTTTTTTTGAAATTACCTCACCATACATGGAGAATATTAATAAAATGTGACAGATTTCAGTAACAGTTTATTTGAAGGGTGTCTGCATAGTGACTTTGTAAGGTATACATAATCTTGGAATGACATTTAAGAAGCAATACTTGATTAGTTAAAAAAAAAAAAACATCCAAATCACAGCACTGCACTCATTCAGAATTAACAATAATTTAACTAACATATGTATCGCCACATTACATTTCACACATATTAAGGGGGGCTTTTTGTTTTAATAGAATGTAATGACACCTACTTTATAAAACATCTATATCATCTTATGAATATTATTACAAAATAATCAAATATTTCTTCTTAATTTATTCATCTGTTATGAATAAATGTAGACAACCTTCAACTAAACTGTTAACCTTATCTATTTCTCTCTTGGGCATTTAAAATAATCGTTGAATAAGTCAAATTAAAGATATAGTGGGAAGATTCATGTCTTTCTATAATTCTGCAAGTTACACATCTTCAGTTGTATCAGTTACGTTAATTAGTGCTGGAAATGTGTCCTCACAGTTCTCAGACAAAAATGAAGCATTTTAAAAAGAGGATCTAGACCTGATTCTTATTGAGAGCGGCATTGAATGAATGGAACATAAAAGAAAAAGAATCAGCCATTGTTACTGATAATGCTGCTATTATAGAGCTACTTCAAGTCAGCTGCTTCGAGCACACACTTTTGTATCGCAGGCTGCTCTGAAAATTCCAACAATTGCCACCTTCTTCTGATAAAAGCGGCTGTAGATTGTATTATTTTTTTGGGCATGAGGTGAATTAAACCGAAGCTTGGAGCTACCTGCCATCTCCAGTGTGGATTGCTTAGACTCTACTTGTTTGGGTGTTGATTGAGATTACATTTATGGGTGATGTTGGGATAAATGATTTCTCAAATTTGTTCTGTTACAACAATAATTAACCTCTGAGTTGCACAGCTTACATATGGATTTTTCTTTATCCAGTTGTTCTTTACCAAAGCACTGTTTGAATCAGTAGTAAGTCCACACATCTGATTTAAGTGTCTTAGAGGACACACCATTTTATGCCAAGAAGTAAAGTGCTTTTTCCGTAGAAATTAACAGGTGCATTAGCACCATCAGCTGGACTGGATGCCAAAAACAAACATAAACAAAAATCTACATATAGTAATTGAGCAGGATAGAGATTCACAAGATCAATCTAGAGACTTTAAGAATTGATATTGAATCATTAAAAAAAAAAAAAAAAAGATTAATCGGAAAAATCGATATTTTTACCCAGGCCTACCAGTGAACACCACAGATTGTATATGATGGATTTTTAAGTGGTATTCCCCAGATGAGCAGGGTCTCTGCATATGGGAGAAAGTGATGTCATATATCGCCTGACTTTACCTCTCAGAATTGCTTGAGAAATGAAAGGCCAAATAAGGATGGCAACAATGTCCCCTCTTGTCCCTGCCTGGAGTCGCTTACCTCTTAAAGACTATATGGGTGATCCCTAAGTGAATGAGCATGTCAAAGTATATTGAATAAAATGCTAAAATAATGCAAAATATACAACTATGATAAAGATTATTTCATAATTCTTTGAGTTCAGAATGTGACGACTGTGTGGACATTGTCACTTCATTTAGCTGATTAATATAAAGGAATGTTCTTGAAGCAAAAAATGAAAGCTCAGTAATGCTATGCTTTTTTGAATTGTAATACATTTTTTCATCCAGAGGCTTGCTCTTTTAGGCTTTATGGACAAAAACTGGGGTCTCTGTGGTTTATCCATGCCATGCTGTGATAACCTCAATGGATGTTGCCACTGGAAGGCAAAGGTTCTTTTTTGGCCACACAGACAAGGTAATCAGTTTTCTTATTTGTAATTAAGAAGTGTTTAAAGTAAGGTTACTTTAAATCTCTGAGAATATGTAAGAACAGGCACAGTTGTTTAGATCTTATAGCCTATTTCACAATTAAAACCTGGAAAAGTCCTGAATAAACCATCCAAGGAATTTTAGTACAATTTTCTTGTTTGCAGATGTGTGGATGACCCAGTAATTTCCTGGGTGGATAGCATTTGCACATTGCAGCACCAATTAGAGAGGTGAGGAACAGTAAAACGTGTGTACATGTTAAGTTTGTTTGTCTGGAACATTAGAAGAAGTGGTCAAGTGTTACATTTATTATTTAAATCCACTTTTCTAAAAAATACATTTGTACACAAAATACTCCACTTACAAAGATGCATTTAAGACATCATCAATACTGTGCCAAACTGCAGAGCCTAACAAATCTATAAATAAATCTTTACTTTGCACTGTCTGTTTAACCATTGATTTATTACTATATGAGTTGATGAGTATACTGCTTTCTTTACTGGTTGGAAAATAGAAGCTCTAAATAAGAGATCTCTTTTTTTACATCCAGTAGTAACCAACCTTAACGGCATCGTCCTTGGTTCTAATGGTGAATGTCTTTTTCATTTTAGTCCTTGGCTGTGAAGGACATTAGCTTTTTCATTTTTAGTGTTTGTCTAATTTCTAAACATTCTGAAATAGTTAACCTCTTGAAAAACCCACTTCAAATTTAAGCTAAAGATTATTCTTATGTGTACAGTGAAATTTTTACTTGCGTGTCTCTTTAGTACAGTTGACAATAATTCAATAAAAACAAAAGATACACACACATAAAATAGCATGTAAAATTTAATTATCTATCTAGATACATACAATTAATTACAGTACAGTACAGTATACAGGCAAAGAAAGGCAATTGATTCCTTTCGAACTACATGGATTTCTGCCTTAGTTATTTATAACAATATATTCTAATCTTCAGCTAAGTCTCAATAATAGATAAGCAAAGTCTTCTTAAGCTAATAATACTCGAACTACTGCAAACTTTTATGTAATTAATGCAGAAATCAAGTTAATTATGAAGAGGTTACAAAATTTGTCTTGCATCTTTATACACCAATAAAATGTATTTGTTTTTGAATGTTTATTTCACATTCTTGTTGTTGTTATTTTAGTTTTTTAAAGTAGAGATAGTTGTATTTCCGATAATTACACAGTCCAGTACCATTGTTTATTTTAATGTCCTCTTCCCTGTCATGCAGGTATCTGCTCTTTCTTTCAATGGAAATAGCACTTTACTTGCATCTGCTCAGACTGGTAATCACAGCATGGTGCGTATATGGAGTTACCCAAAAGGAGCATGCCTCACTATGTTCAAGACACATGCACATTCTGTCTGTTGTCTCAGGTATTGGAAATTCCTCACAAATTTTCTAATGTTATTTTTTTGAGGTTCAAGTCTATATTATTACACTTCTCTTTTGTCTTTGTAAACAATTCAAAGATGAACACATAATCTAGCTGAGTGGAAAATTCTAATAACAAAGGTGTTTTATCAGGTAATTGAAGAATAATTTACAGCATGAGTAAGATCTGATGTTTTTTTTCGTCTAAGATTCAAACTTAATTCTGAAGAAAAAATACTTTCTAATATGGGGCATGAACTTATATAATTTTACTTATCAATAAGAACAGCTGGGTAGTAAAGAAAAGTTGACTGAAGCTTTAATAGAGCATTTTTAAAATAATATTATATTACACCAGCCATATACATGAAACACACTCCCTGTATTTTCTATTCTCCTTTCAGTTATCTTCAGCCTAGTTTACTCTCAACACAAGGTGAAAGCTGAAGTAGTGTAAATATTCTGGGTCCACATTACTAAATATGTGCTTTCATGTTTGAAAAGGAGGTTGTTGCTACTTGTGAATGACTAAAGATTTACACTGCTGTTTATTTTTCATGGTTACTAATTCAGTGAACCACCAAACACCCACAATACACACATATTACACACATTTTCTAGTTGATGGACTTAGAAGATTTGTGTCTCCGTGGTGTGATTCTGCTTCTTTTTATTGATTTAGTAAGCTAGTGGTGCACCTAAGGAGTCCAAAACACTTTGATATATAGTTTGTACCTTTTCCTAAATGTTGTTTTTTTTTAAATCCTTTAATGTTTTACCTTCTTTAGAATGTGCCTTAGACTTTGTTTCAACATCTTTCCTTCAGTGTCTTTGTAAGTGATGTCTATTATGCAGTGGCCAATGATAAAACAAATATGTCTTTGTTTGGGATATTTATTTTACATATAAAATCATTTAACTACCAGAGTAAAGGGCTGTGAATTCTTAAAGTAAGCAGCATATTTTGGTCTTTGAGTTTAAGTTAACTGCTGACAAACAGCTCGTAGTCTTTAAAAATTTAAGACTGAAGATGTTTAGGTAATCCAGCAATTTTTGAGTGCTTTTGCAAAAAAATACAAAACGAGAAAGATGAGTAAAGTGAGAGTATTATTGCGCAGTGAGGATCTCCCAATCTGATTCTCTTAAGACAATATTTTCTAACTGCTGCTGGTCCATAGAAACATTTTGTCAGTTCGCAAGAATCGGGCAAGGCATGTATTTCATGCATTCATTCCCAAAGCAGTCAAAGCATATTGCTGGTCCGTGGCATTCTCCACTGTTAAAAAAATCAGAATGTTTGAAACTTCAATTGGAAGTGCTCATCTAACTCCAGAGCCGGGTCAACTCCTCACCCCCCTCATCTCAGATCAGGTTTTAATGGATCAAAACTCTACTTCCATAGGCTTGTTTTCTTACATGAATGCTGACATTTGAGCAATAACTCTCGCAAGGTGTCACCCAACGTTTGTCTCTGCATCAGCAGTTACATGTAGCAACCCACACTAATGACATATTTTTTTGATCCAGAGCATTTGAAGCCTTACAGTTTCTATGAAGACACACATTCAAACTAGGTTACCTAGCTTCATGTTTAACATGTTATGTAATAATGTGTTAAAGTATTATAGTGTTGTGCTCCCCAGTCCTCATGTATGCTGTAAAGTAGATGTTTGGTTTGTTGTATTTTTTTCAGTTTTTCTTACAATGGTGGTGTCCTTTGTGGAGTGGGAAAGGATAACCATGGCAAAAATGTAAGTTGGATGCATGAAACCTGGTCTCACTATTAGTTTTACTCTACATTAATATCTGATGAATATGTTGTGTTTTGTTAATCTACAAAAGTGTACTTCCTATTAACATTTGTACAGTATACTGTATTATACAATGTACTTGTGTTTCAGAAAGGGTTTTCTCTTAATTATGACATCCGAGATGACTCTGATGGTGTCAATTTATTCTTATTGGGTGATGTGAAGTCAAGTATATGGAGAGAAAAAAGAATTTTCTAATTTGTGTTGTTATTTATTCAAACGTAACATTTGAACTGTGCAGAATTTTGGAAAAGGACATTGTATCCTTACATATTTGATTCAGTTTGTTTAAATTTATTTCTAGATGGTTGTTTTATGGAACACATCAAAAGTGAATAAAGGTGGAGAAGTTGTGATGATTGCCAAAGCACATACTGACGTGGATATACAGACTATGAAAATAGCTTTCTTTGATGACACAAGGTATTAAAAACACTCTTGAGTTCGCGCACTAAAATCTCCAAACAGCCATGAGGTAGTAAGCATTGAAACTATGGGAAACATTTAATCTTTTTGTGTTTAAATTCTAGAGAAGAGGTATATCACTACATTTCTGTTGAGGTATTACCTATTATACTTAGTTTAAACTAAGACTGATGTCTTAATTTCCTTTACTAAAAGGAAAAATTAACAGACCATGATACTCAAAAAATATTTAAAGTGTACATCACAGGAGGTGACATTTTCTATATCACAAATATTAAGAGGAATTCTTTATATTATCCTTTTTTTCTTCTTGTAATTATAATGCACACACATACAGTGGAACCTCGGACCACGTACAAATCGGGTTACAACCAAAAAGTTTGCCAAACTTTTGCATCTGTTCACAACCACACACTCGGGTGACGAACAAGCCAGTTTCCCTTCCGGTTCGTACGTGCCAATGATTTCCGCACATGTTCAGTCTCTCCCTGTGCATTTCCTGTGCATAGAGAGAGCCCAACTTCCATGTTTTTCTGCTCCATAAATCCCGGTCAGCGTGAAAAGTAACTCATGTGCACGCGCCTACTGTCCTGCCCCAACTCCTCCCAGAATTACACCTCTTTGAATATGCAAATCAATATAAATAGCCCTTAAGGTCAGTGTTCTGTGAAAAGACAACGGCAAAAGCACGAGGGAAAATAGAAGAATTTCAGCGAATATCATATGGAGGCAAGGAAAAACATACTATTTGTTGGTTTAAACTGTGGTATAGACAACAAAAGGAAGTTGATTAAGTAACCTAGCGTGCCGGGGAAACTCGAAAGCTCAAGTCGCACAGTGCCCGAAATAAAAAAGAACTTGTCACATATCAAAGTCGCTGTGAAAAGGCAAGTCGTAGCCCACCGTCTGAGTGTCATATGAAAGCTAATTAAGGTACAGAGAAACAAAAAAGGCACACTGGTTTGAGCAAGAAATGTCAACTTTAATCTCTAAATTTCCACTTTAATCACGTAGTTTATTTTGTCATTAAAGTAGAACATCATAAAATTTACTAATTTCTCAATCCCATCGTAACTAAAGTATCATGTTAAATGCCTTGTATTTGATTTTCTATGTTCTCTATGTGTGTGAATCACTACGTGCTTCCAGGCTTTCTCTTCCTCCGACAGGACACAGAATCCACTACATTAGTGATATTACAGCTCTCTGAATAATTAAAATACTGAGATGTATACGTAATATCATTTTCATGATGATGGGAGTTAAAGCATGTTATTAAACATGGGAACACGGTGGCACAGTGATTGTTCATGTCTCACGCAAGACGCTTGCTGCACCATGCGCGACCTTTGATGAAATACTTTATTGTAGCAGTACTGTCTCTTTCAAACATACTAACCCCCAATTCCTGTCCTTACTTTTCTTTCTCCAAATACCCAATTGCCACACAATCGGCTCTGTAATAGACGTGAAGCCATCTGTAAGCTTAGAACGCCGATTCTTCAAAACTTTTAAGGAACGTTGAAATATCTTCATAGTACATGTTTAATTATTCTATCCATCTATCATTCCAGTGTCGCGTCAGCACCAGCAAGAATACAGCGCGAGGCAGGAGCAAACCGTGAACGGAGCACCAACGGTTCGCTAGCGCTGTGGCACCGTGTCCTCACATGTTTAATTATTAACAATATAGATTATTTAAATGAAGTTAAAGTCTTATCTGTATAATAAACATATTTTGCTGCATTTCATTTTAAAAATGATATCGTCATCATATGTAAATACGCACTTTATAAAGTGGCTCAGGTTGTGCAATATTATAACTGCATCACAAGTTTACAGTGAGGTAATTGTTCTTATAAGTACAAACCATTCTACAAGGAGCACTTGATGGACTGATTGAGTGCGTTTAGAGCTTTTGGGATGAAACTGTTTCTGAACTGCGAGGTCAGTACAGGAAAGGCTCTGAAGCGTTTGCCATATGAGAGCAGTTCAATAGACAGCATGGCTGAGGCAGCGTGTGCTTGATGCTATATACCGATAATTCTCTTTCCGATCAGCTGCTGTACAGCTGTGATTCACACTCAGATACAGAGATATAAATACTCCGAGTGGTGCAGTGAGAGTAATATGGGAAAAGATGATCTGATGTGGCAAAACCTAACGGGAGCAGCTGAAAGAAGAACAACGTGCAGTGAGAGTAACAACCCTAAAGCAGTTATGGTATTTGGAATAGTTAGACCATTCTGTGGATCATTATCTTGTTACAGGTTAATTACAACCAGATGCTTTAAACTTATAAACAATATGCGGTTAATTTCAGTGTATTTATAAAGCCGCGTCAGGGATGTGGATCTAAAAAAGAAAGGGTAACCACACAGGAACAGTAGCACTGCTTTGACGCTGGGTGCCGCCAGTCTGCAAAACCAAGTGCAGAACTTACGTATGACAGGGTATGAGCTACCGTGGAAATGTGTGTGGCTTTACACTAAGTTTAGGTTTTATACATCGCGATTTGAACATGGAAACGTTCTTATGCAACATTTTTGTGCGTACGCACTGTTTATACATGAGGCCCCTGATACGATGGGTTTGGTGTTAGGGAACCTGAGTGGTCTGCACAGAGCCCTGACCCCAATCCTACTGAACACATTGGGGATAAATTAGAATGATGATTACAAGCCAGGTCTTCTCCTGCAACGCCAATACCTGATCTCAAAGAGATCTTTTGGCTGAATGGGCACAAATTCCCACATATACACTCCAATGTCTTATGGAAATCCTTTCCAGAAGAGTGGCAGCTGTTATGGCCTTATAGTTGTGGCCACCTCTATATTAATCTCTGAGGTTTTGGAATGGGATGTCCAACAAGCTCATATAGGTGTGATTGTCTGGTGTCCACAAACCTTTGCCATACAGTGTATCAATCAGTAAAAAAGACATCCTGCTTTTCTTTTATGTTATAAAGACACCTGTATATATTAATTGCAGATGGCAAATATCCATCCATCCATCCATTATCCAACCCGCTGAATCCGAACACAGGGTCACGGGGGTCTGCTGGAGCCAATCCCAGCCAACACAGGGCACAAGGCAGGAAACAATCCTGGGCAGGGTGCCAACCCACCGCAGGACACACACAAACACACCCACACACTAGGGCCAATTTAGAATCGCCAATCCACCTAACCTGCATGTCTTTGGAATGTGGGAGGAAACCGGAGCGCCCGGAGGAAACCCACACAGACACGGGGAGAACATGCAAACTCCACGCAGGGAGGACCCGGGAATCGAACCCAGGTCCCCAGATCTCCCAACTGCGAGGCAGCAGCGCTACCCACTGCGCCACCGTGCCGCCCAGATGGCAAATATGAACCTAGTAAACATATAGCCTAGGTGGAACATTTGGTTAGCCAGAGAAAAATGTTGTTAATGGTATTCTTTTTAAGGGAATCATATGAACAACATTTTTATTTGCTGTTTGCCATTTCAGGATGATATCTTGTGGTAGAGGCAATATCCGACTTTGGAGAGTACGTAGTGGAGCCCTCCGGTCATGTCCTGTTAATTTGGGGGAGTATCATTCCCAAGAATTTACTGATGTTGCATTTGAAGAAGGCCACTGTGCAGACAGGGAACCTGAGGACCGAACAGTGTAAGTGCACAATTTGTTAAATTTCTGTTTTTCTATTGTGAACTTCTTTGTATGTTAACCAGCAACAAATACTATTGGGTCCTTAACTATTACTTCACATTTTGACATAGTGCAAGTACCCTAACCAAGTACTTTCATATTAAGATCATTTGCTGTTAAATAATACTATATGATTTTCAGATTCCTTGGTAGTTTGGATAAACAATATAATGGGATTTTAAAGTTGGGCTCTCACATGAAAACTCTATTGTCTTTGGAATAGAAATATGGAAGCAAATATTTTTTCACCTATTTTGTCTTTGTATGAAGTTTGTGCAGTATACAGGTACTGAAACAGTACCAAAAACTCCATTTATAAAATGGTATAGTACTATCATTTCTGTATTTTTTGGCCTCGGAAGTAAATGTTATTTTTCAATGACCTCACACTCCACCCCCACTCTACGACATGCTGGAGACTCCACAGGGAAATGACTCTTTGATGCACTGGGTACTCCAAGGGGAACAGAACCCAAACCCACATGCTGTTGAATCTATCAGGGAACCTCTACTTATATTGACACAGCATGCAGTATGACAGTGAGGTGTGTGATTGTGCGCTGCACAAGGGAGATGCTGTGAAGTGGGAGGTATGGGGGATGGATTATGGGCTAGTATGGGTACTGAGGTCAGAAAGCAGGTACTTCCCATCTTGATTGGCATTATTATTAATTATGAGTACCTAAATGTTTTTTTATTTCAACAGTCCAATTTCATTTATGATATATTAGTAATAATTTTCATGTAACTATTAGATTATAGAGAAAATGGGAGGAGAGAGTGATTGGATTAACTATTGCATACTGTTTATATTCCTAGCATGATTCTTTTTTTTTTTTTTTTTTTTTTTAATTTACTTTATTTCTGACTTTATTATTCATAGTGATATAAAAATATGTACAAATCTACATTAGGAGAACTCAAAAATTATTGTTAAGTAGCTTGGTCGATGGTACACAATGAGTCTGATGGAGATGGAGACTCAAGTTCAGTTAACCTTTCCAGATTTTGTAAGCAGCTTAAGAGCTACATCATCATACTTCATGTATGCATGACTGTACCTCTTATTTTCATTTCATTGACTTTTGATTCTCTGTCATTCATTTAAGTTATGCCTGCAGCAAGAGCGGACACATCCTTGAAATTGACTATAAGACTGTTATAATCAGAAATGTGAGACGCCTACTTCCGTCACAGCCAAAGCACTCTCAGCGACGAGAGAAACAGACGTTCAACACAGGTATATAGGATCATTTAATTGTTTAAGCATTTGCTTAATCATGTAAACCAACTAAAAGTAGTGTTTCCGTCCTCTATAGAAATATTACATATTTGTCAATTGTTAATTTAAATAAAGTAGCAGAGTATTTCTTTTATAAACTGTTCAAAGAGAACAAGGTGCTGAATAAACCTATAGCTGCATTGTGTGCTAGTACTGTGTTCAGTAATGTTTATAATTCATATTATATTTTTTAATGGCTATGGAATGCCACATTTATATTAAAACCAGACACAAATACTTTTACAGCATGTACTTGGATTTAAATATGAAATGAAATGTGATGTTTTAAAAGGATCGGGTTTGGCCCAAATATATGTGCATGGATCAAACTACTTTATACTAGTCCAGAAGCCTCAGTTTGTATTAACATTATTTCGGACTACTTTAAACTAGAACGTGGTACTCGACAAGGATGCCACTTATCACCTTTGCTCTTTACAATCGCCATTGAACCATTGGCTGTATACTTTCGAAATGCATCAGAGATAAAGGGGATTTTCAGAGATGGACTTGAACAGAAAATGTCACTATATGCAGATGATATGGTGCTGTATATATCTAACCCACAAAACTCTGTGCCAGTAGTCCTAAAAGCATTAGCATATTTTCAAAAGATATCTGGACTCAAAATCATTTTGAATAAAAGTGTGCTTTTTCCATTGATTTCTCTAGCACACAGTATCGGACTGGATGCCTTCCTATTTATCTTAGCAGATCAGTTTAAATATCTAGGTGTAAATATCACAAGTAAAAATAAAGCTCTTTTTCAACATATTTTGCTGTCTTCATGCAAACAATTAAACATTAGTAGGGAGAATCAGTTAAGATGACCATCCTTCCCAAGCTTCAAATGTACAAGCTATAAAGACCTTTATGTTGACACAAATCGATGAATATACATAAGCCTGGTCTGCAATAGAGATACAATCTTGCAGTACTTCTTTATATTCCCTGCTCTGTGTCCCAGTTAATACACATTACCGTCAATACACTATTAATCCAATTGCCCTTCATTCTTTCAGAATATGGAACCAATGTAGGAAGCACAGAGAAGCTTTTATCTGTTGTATCTTTACATGACAACCACCTTTTTCCACCCTTTCAAACATATACAGTATTTAATGTTTAGAAAATGTCCTGGATTAAAACACTTAGAGACTTGTACATATTGTAGATAATGTCTTTACATCCTACAAAGAATTGCACTTCAAATTTAACTTCTAATCAATACAATTCTTCCACTACTTTCAAGCTAGAAACTTTGTTAAACAGAACCAGCCCAATTTTCCCCACTCCCCGCCTAGTTCTATTCCAGAAGAAATATTGATCAGTCTAGAAGACTCATATAGCATCTGTACAATTTAAAAAATATATTTTAAAGTCCCTTCCTTTCAAAGACCCCAGAGTACATTTGGGAAATGATCTGTCACGTAATATTTCAGAATAGTATTCAATCATTCAACTTGAAATCATTTATTGAGTGAATTTGTCTTGTTTAAAATTGTCCAAAATGTTTCCAGGGAAAGATTCAACCTGTAAACGTTGTAATCTAGCTTCTGCCTCACTGGTCTACATGTTCTAGGCATACCAAATTAATAACATTTTTGACAAAAATCTTTGAATGCCTATCGGATAGCCTCCGTGTCACAATCACTCCGAACCCATTAAGAGCTGTGTTTGGTGTACTCCCAGACAGGCTTAAAGTGGAGAAGGACAAACCTTTGCCTTTACTTCACTACTAACATTAGACTTAATCTTATTCAACTGTAAGAATCACATCCCTCCACTTTTAAGTTGATGGGTAACTGATGTTCTAAACTATTTGAAACTGGAAAATTCTGACTTAGAGGATGTAATCAAAACTTTTAAAAATATGGCAGGATCTAATCAATAACATTTTAAAATAAGCTTCCTTTTCTAGGAAAAGGATTCACTTCCTTTCTTGTTGCCTTAAAGTAGTTTTGGTTGTTGGCTCTCCTTACTTTCTCTTGGGTGGGAGTTGAATTTTGCTTTAAGTTTGACTGGATTATATGGAATGTTAAAAAAAATAAAATGTTTGTCTTCAGGATCTGGAATTGCCATAAACAGTATTAGCATCTCCTCAACATTTTGTGCTACCGGCTCAGAAGATGGATTTCTTCGTTTGTGGCCCCTTGATTTTTCCAGTGTGTTTTTGGAAGCGGGTAAGCTAAGTTTTGTATTTTCTGTGCTTTTTCGTATTACTTTGTAATTGGCTGTTGGAGCTATTTACCTTGTATTGTAGCCTAGTCGTAGATTAATACATCATTTTATGGCTTCTGTGGAAGTGTGGCTTCAATATAAGATCATGAACAAATTAGGCTAATTATTTTTAAAAAGAACCCACAGATTGAATATGTAGCCTAGTCGTAGATTAATACATCATTTTATGGCTTCTGTGGAAGTGTGGCTTCAATATAAGATCATGAACAAATTAGGCTAATTATTTTTAAAAAGAACCCACAGATTGAATATTATAGGAATATATCTACATGGTTATCTAGACTCAATCATATCCTTTCTAATAGTATAAATCCATAAACCAATACAGGTAGTGGAAGACAATCAGTTTTTCATAATATGTATTTTGTTTTTATGCACATAAAAGATAATTTGGCTGTATGCAGTCTTTCTTCTGTATGTTTTACAGATGCTTTGCTCTTCAAAATGAACTGAGAGTCCAGTCTAGTTAACAGATAGTGGCAAGATTCCATTATTTGACTGTAAATAATATATTCTGGCTTCTTTTCCTTTATTCAAAGAACATGAAGGGCCAGTAAACTTTGTGAGCATTGGCTCAGAAGGATTAAGCATTCTGGCTGCCACTTCTACTGGAAACTTAGGATATTTGGATGTGAGCAGTCGAAAGTACACCACTCTGATGAGGTCACATGTGGATACGATTCTGGCTTTCAGCATTGATGGCATACGAAGACACATAGCTACAGTCTCTTTAGATAACACTATTAGAGTATGGGATCTTGACTCCATGCAGCAGGTATATTGTTTTTAAATTCTTGAATTGGTGTTAAGCAGGTTGCATATTAAAGACTTCTTAAATAGTTGCTTTTCCTTTTTGACTGATTTACCTTTTTTCTTGTAAGAAACAATTCAGTTTTAGACTACATTGTTACCTTTAAAAGAAAAGTATTCTTCCTTTTTATGAGTTGAATAAATTAGTATACTTTATAGTTCCTAGAGCACATAACTCAAGTTAGTGTATCATTTTTATGATATGATTAGGGAAAACATTTTAGTGGCAGAAATATGATAGTTTACATTCTAAAAGTGATTATAAAATTGCCAAATTGCCTAACCTTTACATTTTCCTAGCTATATGATTTCATCTCCGAAGATATTCCTAGTACTGTATCATTCCACCCCATGCAGCCAGTTTTTGCATGTGGCTTCAGCTCTGGCATGGTCCGGGTATTCAGCATTGCACGCTCAACAATTCTTGCTGAACACAAGTATGTCTTGAGATTTCTTTTGTAACTTTTACCTCTGTGTTTTGAAAATGAACAAATTCAAACATGGTATGTTCCTGTCATGAAAGTATAACATGACACTAAGTTGTGTGTTGACAGAAACAGTCATATGAATTTCATGAAACATATTTATGTGTAGAAAATTATGTATTCATTTTTATTGTTAAAGTTAAGTTGTTTGATAGTTTTTTGAACTTGACAATTTAAACAGGGCCTCATCTCCTTTCCACTTTAGTCCATTCTTGTACTCCTTTGTGGATTCCTAATTACTTCTTATATGTAGCCCTTGTATAATGGACATTGATTAAAAAAAACTTTTGGGGTATATTGCTCTGACATAGAAAAGAGAGAAAAAAAGCAGAACATACTCTATATACACATCTTTTAGCTTAATGGAATATTTCACCTGTAGTTTAAAATTTTCACTGTTTTTTCTTTTGAGAATGTTTCAGTAAGAGGAATTTGTTGTTCAGTCAGGTTATTCAGTTTATTATGGATCTGGAAGGTTATATAATGAAACAGTGATTTGCAATTGATCACTTAATTAGAATGGAATGTTCCCAAAAAGTGCCTTCAAAACAATGGTGTTCAGTAACTAGGACCCATGAGGTGTTTTCCATATCAAAACTGAAAGACATCTATTTTGTAAACAAATTGGAGCCTTCTTTGATTCCAGTTTTTTTTTCTTGTCATGTAGCATCATTAGGTTTTGGTGCAGGTGCTGAATGCATTTTAAAGCTTGTTGTAGGATTTCTATTAAGCTTCTTCTTTGTGAGGTGATTCAGATTACTTCACTGATCTGAAACAAGTACAGTAACTTAAATTACTTTGAACACTGAAATATCCAACAGTAGGCAGTATAAGTGGTCCTTGCAAAATAAATTTTAGACTTAAATTATGTTATTCATTTAACATTGACAGCAGGTATTCTTCTTGCAATAGTTTCAAAGGTGTGAACAGTTCTGAACAGTTAAATGAGTTGCTGGCTTTCCTGTCTTATGCTTAGTGACTCTAAATTGACCAGGTGCGTGTGTCCTTAGTTAAGAGAAGATAATGATATTCTGCGTAAAAATAGTATCTGCCTTGCTTCACTTCCTGTCTATCCTGAGAATATTTATCAATGGATATAGATATGTGTCCTTGTTAATATTACTTTATCTTTACTGTTCAGTGGTGGATTTGGAATTGTTTTAATATACACAGTCGCAGGAAACCATTGTCCAATTCAATTTACATGAACACAATATACAAAGGGCTGAAAAGTGTTCGTTTCTTCTTCACAGAGACATTTCTGAAGTTAAAACAACTTTTTTGTTTTACAAACTGTCTTCTTTGCTATCAATTTAGGTAGAAGTGTCCTTTTTTCTAATTAATTTATTGGTTTTATTTTCATCTGTGATCTTAATGTGAAGACTGCTTGAGCTCATGTAGTGTTGATTGAATGACAATTGCTTGCATTGTTCTGCTACTTAAAACCAGGTTTTCATTGTCCTTTTAGACAACACCGAGGCCAGATAACTGGTCTAAGATTTTCACCAAATGGAGAATATTTATATAGTGCTGGGTCAATGGGTGCACTCGCACTCTACAGTGCAGCAGAGCAGGAATATCATGTCATTAGAGTTTTGGGTAAGCTAAAGCTTTTACTTCAGATGGGTTAACCATTATTAGTTGTCTTTCAATCATGCCTTTTATTATTTTAAAGAGAAATTTGTAACTAATTAATCACACATGCAGTTTGAAATATGTTGACTTATGAATATACTGTTTTTCTAACATACCTCAAAGATCTTGTACTGACAGAAATTTTTATATTAGTAAGCATTTAGTGTTTGAACCCTAGTGTGCAAATTTAATTTTCCGGCCTTTGCTCAGTATGAAACCTGACTGAGTTCACTGTTCTTGAACTTTATTTGCCTTAATACTGTATCATTCTGTTGTGTTCTCTTTGTAAAATGTTGAGATTGTGAGGAAGAAGCAATATAAAATGTATTATTTTTATCTTATTTACCTTCCTGAAAGGCAACGTGGTTGTAAGAAGACAGGGATGGTGTCCTGATGTACTTACTGTGAGTGATGACAGCAGATCCCTGGCTTTTGTTGGACCCACAGAGTATATTGTTACTGTGATGGATGCATGTTCATTAGATGAGGTAACTTGCAGTTATCATGATGCAAAGCAATTATTTTGTTGCATGGTTTTCACTTTATGATGAAAGATCACTGAACATTTATTTTTGTAGATTAATTAAATTTTGGGTGTACAGGTGATGTCTAGGTTGGGAGTATCAAGTTGTGATTTATACAGTAACAGCTTTCAGTTTTTACTGTGTGCATGCAGTAGGAAATATACATTCTTTCAAATAGGAAAGAAAAAGATTTTTCAGGCCCAATTTTTTTTTTTTTAAACAATGTTACTTGTTTCATTACATATTTAGCTCATTGCCAGTGGTACCATAAAAGGCAAAATGAGGAAGTGAACCCTCTTTCATTGCACATTGCTTATTCTAATACTTGGTTTCATTCTGTGAAAACTATGTATTTTTTCTCTCTCTTAGCTTCTACGAATAGATGTGAGTATTTTAGACCTGGAAAGCACTAATCTGGATTCTGCTGTGAAGGTGTGCTACGCACCCACTTCTGTTGGACACCTTTTAGTCAGCACGTCATCAAACAAAATCCTCTGGCTAGATGCTAAAAGTGGACGACTTATTCGAGAGGTAAAGTCATATGTTATGTTGCTAAGTTTTTAAAAAGAGTACAAAATTAAACAATCTCTTAAAGTAATCTGCTTTCTGAAGGAGCTTCATTTGTTGCTAGGTATCACTTAAACAGACTTGAACTCCATGTTTTCAGGGATTGTAGTTAGGTACAATGGGTCTCCTAATAACTGGAGGCCTTTTTTATTAGATATTTTTAATGAGCCTTGCATTTGCAAGATTTTGAACTATCTGTGCATTATGCATTATAAACTATGGTAGTGGTTTACAGTTTATATGCACAAATGGGTTTACTTTTCTTTTTTGTTAGTCAAAAAGAAGAGGTCTTAGTATTCTAACTATTGCAATTCACATTCGTAAAGCAGCATATTTTGTTGTAATAAAGCAGAGGTGTTAACTATTAAATGCAAATGTTTCTTAAATGTAACAAATGAATTGTTTATATTAGTGTATCTTATTTATCTAGCACTTTTCCCATGCTCAAAGGCCTTCACAGAAATTCAAAGTGAACAATAGGCCATATATAAGTTTGGAAACAAATACCCACAAAGAACACTAAAGATAAATACAGGAACCATAAGGCATTGAATTATAATAAGAGACAATAAACCAGAGTCAAAATACCAAATATACAAAATGTTACAAGTAAACACTAAACAAATACCATAACTTGTGATGCAAATGCAAATTGTCTTGAGTACCTTGTCAATAAGTGTGAACTGAAACAAGAGTAAGAAAGTAGGGAACAGTTTAAATTCCTTCCTGAACAAATGAGTTTTAAGTTGTTTTTTTAAAAGAATGAATTTTATATTCAATCCTGTAAGCCAGTAAAACTGAAGCAGCATGGGTGTTATGTGATTACTGTTGCGGATCTGTGTAAGGACATTTTCAGCAAAGGTTGAATCAAGTAGAGATGTGTTAACAGATTAGAAGGGACACCTGCCAGTAGAGAGTTACAGCAGTCAATGCAGGATGAAATAAAAGCATGGACAATTTTCTCAGCTTCAGAAAAGGAGAGGAATGAGCAAACATGGGATATGTTACAATGGAGTAAGTAAGAAAGTTTCTTAATGTGATTTAAGTGGATAGAATAATAAAGGGAGGAAACCAAGATGACACCAAGATTTATAGCAGAAGAAAATGGCAATACGATTGTGTGAAAAGGAGGTAATTTTCTTAAGCTCAAATTTGTACCAATAAGCATGACTTTAGTTTTGTTGTAATTTCAATTTAAAGAGTTATGTTCCATTCATGTTTTAATTTCACTGAGGCAAATCGTGAGCTAAGAAAACTCTGAGAAACTTTTCACTTTTAACCCTGAAATAAATTTTGGTATCTGCGTACAAATGATTGCCCACTAAGTATCTGCAGTAGCTGAGAACTGGATGATGGTTATTCTTAGATTTGTGCAGCAGGGTAAACCTGACTTAATGCTAATTAATGGATTTTTACTTCTGCACTGCAAAAATGTGCAACCCTGCTGTTGGAACTAATTTGTAATTTATTGTACTGTGGTGGTTTCTGGAACAGAATCCTGTTTTTTTGTCCTGCATTAAGGGCATCATGAATTGAGACAAAACATCAGCAACATAAAACTTACAAATGCAACATTTGTCATGATGGTTACCTGTGAGGTCTGAACCAAATTTGGAGTCCATTTTGAAAAAAAAAAAGTCCTGTTTGGACTCCAATCTATGTAATCTATGGTTAAAAAGATTCTTTCATCTAGTTGCAAGAAAACATTTGGTAAACCTATTCAAAGTTTCATTCAACAGTCATTATTAACAAGTCATTTGGCTTGTTCATAACTGTTTCTGATCATGTCTGTTCGTTAGTTGCTGTGGAAGGACACTATCATAGTGTAGTGCTGATGGTTTTTAATGAAATTCTGCATCTGTTGCATTTTCTGCCTACAAAAATTCAATCACTACATATTGATCATCCTTGTGTTTGTGGTAGGCAGAACTGTGTTGCTAATGAACGAACAGCTAAATGTTACTAAAATGTGAAGAACTTTAATACTTTGCTCTAGTCTAGTAAAATGCAGTAGGTGTACTTTTCAGATACTTTTTGACTTTAAAGGAATACTTCATCCTAAAATAATAATAAATGATCATTTTTGTATCAGAATGAAAGGAAGGTGGGTTTTCAGTTCAGAAACTTAATCATATTTCCATGCACTTCAGTGTTGACCATGAGTGGATTTTCTGGAAATGCTTTATTTAATAGTATTTTAATAAAAATACATGTTTGAAATGTTGTAAGCATAAGACTGGATACCTGGGGCCTCATGTATAACGGCGTGCGTAGAACTCGCACTATAACATTGCATAAGCACAAAAGCGGAAATGTTCGTGCGCACAAAAAAATGCAGATGCATAAACATGTGTGAATGCCAACTTTCATGTTCTTCCACTACATAAATCCCGGTCAGCGTGAAAAGTAACGCCCGTGCACGTGCCTGCTGTCCCGCCCCAACTCCTTCCAAAATTACGCCTCTTTGAATATGCAAATCAATATAAATAGCCCTTAAGCTCCGCCTTCTATGAAAAGACAATAGCAAAAGCACGAGGGACAATAGAAGAATTTCAGTGAATACCAAGTGAAGGCAAGGAAAACGTACTACAGTAATCCCTCCTCGATCGCGGGGGTTGCGTTCCAGAACCCCATGCGAAAGGTGAAAATCCGCCAAGTAAAAACCATATGTTTATATGGTTATTTTTATATTGTCACGCTTGGGTCACAGATTTGCACAGAAACACAGGAGGTTGTAGAGACAGGAACTTTACTCAAACACTGCAAACAAACCTTTGTCTCTTTTTCAAAAGTTTAATCGTGCTCCATGACAAGACAGAGACAGTCCCGTCTCACAATTAAAAGAATGCAAACATATCTTCCTCTTCAAAGGAGTGCGCGTCAGGAGCAGAGAATGTCGGAGAGAGAGAAAAGCAAACAATCAAAAATCAATAGGTGCTGTTCGGGCTTTTAAGTATGCGAAGCACCGTGTGGGAAGCATATCGCAAAGCAACCACAAGGAAGGGAGCAATGTGAAGGTATTCGTTCAGCATTTTTTTGACGAGCGTCCGTATCCTCTAGGGGTGCGAACAGCCTCCCTGCTCACACCCCCTCTGTCAGGAGCAGAGAATATCAGAGGAAGAGAGAGAGAGAGAAAAGCAAACAATCAAAAATCAATAGTTGCTGTTAGGGCTTTTAACTCTTTTAGGGCGGATGTCGACTTTTGTCGACAGGAGGGGTTGAAGGCGAATGTCGACAAAAGTCGCCATCCAGGGATAGGGGGCGACAATCAGCTGTTATTGGCGACAAATCTCACTGTCACGTCACAGGCATTCCCTCTGTGCTTGGAGGAATGCTAGACTCGTTGACTCGGCAAATAAACCTTGCGTGTGCGTGAGTTGTGAAATGTAAACAAAGGCAAGATGGCACCGACATGTGAAAAGGCAGCGAAGCAAGTGCAGAAAAGAAAACACTCGGCAGGCGATGTTTTGCGCATTATCGCGAAGTCGGACTCTTGATTTTTCAGAATCGGACTTTATTGGCAGTGATCAGGAGATCGAGCAAGAGAGTTAGAAGCAGGCATCAGCTGATCAGACACCAGCCGATGCCGCGCCAGCGGATCTGCTGCCAGTTGAGTGCCTTCGCGCAGCCGATGCATCTACGGCAAAGTTCGCATGGGATAAATCCACAGACATTGATCCGTTGAGAGCCGATCTGGCTACCGGAGTTTACAAGACGGCATGGCTTGCTGTTGGACACGACAGATCACCAGCTGCTGTACTTCAGGCTGCTCTCTCCTGATGCTGCTTTTCAGCTACTGTCAGACGAGACAAACAGGTAGGCAGAGATTTTTTTTGAATCGCGGGCTGCGTTTGCATCGCATTCTCGTTTTTCAAAGTGGAAACCCACAACGAAAGACGAGATGAAGCGCGCTGTGGCATTACAAATAGAGATGGGACAGAACTGGTGATATAACTTCAGGGAGCATTGGTCCAAACGTGTTTTGTCCCCTGGTGGCTTAGGTACGTGCTGCTGCAAAGTTTTATTCACTTCTGCAATAAACAGAAGCAAATCCCATGGGGTGAGCCAGGCTATAATGCCATACATAAAGTTCATAAAGTTTCAGAAGATGAAAAGAGGTGACAATACGGTTTTCATGCAGGCAGAAAACTTGGTGGCAGTGGCATGGCATGATGGCAAATGGGTGACTTGTCTCTCTACAGTACACACTAACAATATATGTTAGAAAGTGCAGCAACAGACAATTGAAAAATAGGCATCAAAGCAACACATATTGTAAGGAGTGCAATGTGGCAATGACTGAAATTGGCTGCTTTGAGCGAGATCAGACTTTGCTGTGTAAAATGTATGTGAAATCATAGAGTATGCAGGCTCATACAACATGCAAGACAGTAACATTTGTCAAAAGTAAATATTTTTGTTGATTTGATGTGTTAAACAATTGCTTTGTGTTCTTTTTTAAAAATGTTAGTTTTTGGAAAAATATTCAGCCCTGGGAGAAAAGAAACAAAAAAAAAATTAGCCCTAAAAGAGTTAAGTATGCGAAGCACAATGCGGGAAGCATATCGCAAAGCAGCCACAAGGAAGGGAGCAATGTGAAGGTAGTCTTTCATTGTTTTTTGAGGAGTGTCCGTATCCTCTAGGGGTGCGAACAGTCCCTCTGCTCACAATATATTTGAGGAGTTTCATTTAATACGCAATATGTGCTCTGATTGGGTAGCTTCTCAGCCATCCGCCAATAGCGTCCCTTGTATGAAATCAACTGGGCAAACCAACTGAGGAAGCATGTACCAAAAATTAAAAGACCCATTGTCCACTGAAACCCACAAACCAGCGGAAAATCTGCGATATATATTAAATATGCTTACATATAAAACCCGAGATAGAGTGAAGCTGCGAAAGTCGAAGCGTGATATAGCGAGGGATTACTGTATTTGTTGTTTTAAACAGTGGTATAAACAACAAAAGGAAGATGATCGAGTGACACAGCGTGTCGGAGAAACTCGAAAGCTCAAGTTTACAAAGTCGCATATCAAATTCGCCGTGAAAAGGAGAGTAGTAGCCCACCGTCTGAGTGTCATATGAAAGCTTATTAGGGTACAGAGGAAAAAAAAGGCACACAGTGGGGGAAAAAAACTCGAAATGTCAACTTTAATCTCTAAATTTCCAGTTTAATCACATAGTTTATTTTGTCATTAAAGTAGAACATCGTAAACTTCATCTTAAAATTGTTTAATTTACTAGTTTCTCAAATCCCATTGTAACTAAAGTAGCACGTTAAATGCTTTGTTTTATATTTGATCTTCTATGTGCTGTATGTGTGTGAATCACTACGTGCTTCCAGGCTTTCTCTTCCTCCGACAGGACACAGAATTCATTACATTTGTAATATTACAGCTCTCTGAATAATTAAAATACTGAGATGTATATGTGATATCATTTTCATGATGATAGAAGTTAAAGCGTATTATTAAACATGGGAACACGGTGGCGCACTGATTGTTACTGTCTCACACAAGATGCTTGCTGCGTCATACGCGACCTTCGATGAAATACTTTATTGTAGCAATACTGTCTCTTTCAAACGTACTAACCCCTAATTCCTGTCCTTACTGTTCTTTCTCCAAATACCCAATCGCCACACAATCAGCTCTGTAATAGACATTAAGCCATCTGTAAGCTTAGAACGCCGATTCTTCAAGACTTTTAAGGAACATTGAAATATCTTCGTAGTATGTGTTTAATTATTCTATCCATCTATCCTTCCAGTGTCACGCCAGCACCAGCAAGAATACAGTGTGAGGCAGGAACAATCCATGAACGGAGCGCCAGCTCCTCGCTAGTGCTGCGGCACCGTGTCCTCATGTTTAATTAACAATATAGATTATTTAAATGAAGTTAGTTTTATCTGTATAATATAATAAACATGAAGCCCCTGATGTTTGGTTTAGCAATTCTGGGGTTTTCATGGATATTTTGAAATTGTTTTCATATCATTTAATTCAAACTGGGTCCCCATTAAAGGTCATTGTTTCAGGAATTTTGTTCTCTCCTCTCACCATGAAAACATGACATTAAAACTTTTTCATGTCCATCAGTACAAACAGTCCAGGCTACGTAACAGATACAAAATTATTAGTTTTGGATGAAGTATTTCTTTAAACTGTGGTGAGAGTTCTGCTGAAAACACAAGTCCCAATTTAGGTGGCAAGTGAATCTGTTTTCAAGTAAACTGCAGATTAAGCTGGAGTGAGAAAATATTTTTGTTTTAGGTAACCTGAAGACCGCTTTCTTGTAGATATTCGCTAGATGGTAATAGTTTTCATAAAGTTCTATTCTACAAAAAAAAGAAAGTGTGTTATGGTGCTCCCTTTTTAGTCCATCCATTTAAAAAAAAAACAGTGTATTTAGACACCCATTCCAGCCTATTCTGGAACTGATTTAAGGAAAAGAATTTTTTGCACCGAGTCACAAATGATGTGTTGTAGTAGCAGTAGTAGTAATTATAATAATAATACACTTTGTAAGAAATTTAGAACATGTAGTACTGTTGTGCAGCAGGTGTCTCTAAGATAAGAAAGTATATGAAAAGGAACTGATAAATGGACTTTTGTGCTACATAAGAATGTATTCCATTTGTTTTAAAAATATCCATGTTGAGTTTTTTTTCTTTAAAAAAAATTATATTTTAACATATTTCTGTTCATCACATGGTGTAGTACCTATTCAGCAATCCTTTCCCTCAACTCCAAAATAAATGAATCTTGCTTTCCCTCTGTGCATCCTCCTGTTCTTTCTTAACTGTCTTTTCAAATTTTGTTTTATATTCCTGAGTCTTTGGCCATGCTTCATGATCATACGCTATACGACACATCCCCCTACTTTTCTGAGTTTTTCCCATGTGAGTGCCAGAGAGGCTTCTCTTAGAAATCAGTGGAGAGAAGTAAAATTCCCTCCTGGAGATCTCACCCTTGCTACCTTTAATTCCGCACGACTACCTCTATACCTTAAAAAATGCAATTTTCCAGTTTTTTGCATCACATTTGTCTCGCCAGCATATAATTTAACACTTGGTACATCAGTCTCCTGCACCTCTAATACAAAATGGAAGAAACATTTGTGCTCAGGGCCAGCTCTCTGCCAGAATATTACAACCTACATGTATATACAGTATTCAGTGTACAGTACTTTCTGCAATACAGACCATTTGTAATTCATCATACTGGTTTTAAATACTCTGTGGAGTGGTAAGTAAACACTATGGTGTTGTCTCGGTTCACTATTAATATGAACTCTGTGTAGTGATTTGGTAGTTCTTGCTTTCCTAGGCAGTAAACATTTTGATTATAGTTATGGATTTAACAGTACAGGAAAGTCTTTGTATGTATTGTCAAATGCTATAGTTTGTCCTGTATTCTGTGCAGGTGTCCAATGTACATAAGCAGCAGTGTTCTTCACTGTCTGTGAGTGATGATGGCCAATTCCTGATTACTGCTGGAGAAAAAGTAGTCAAAGTATGGGATTACAATATGAAACATGATGTTAACTACCAGGTAAGCAGGTGAAACAGCTGTATCCATTTGCTGAGATTATATTTTTTCAGCTTTAATTTGTTGTGTTTTCATTGAATACTTCATCAAACCCAGAGAGGCATTTTTTTTGTACATTTATATAGAATGAAAATGGTTAGTGTTAAGTACTACTGTTTCATCGATCCAGTGTTCTGGATTCAAATCCAAAGCCCACACATAATCTATGTAAAATTTGTGCTTTTTCCCTGTGTCTGGGAGGGTTTCCTTCTGAGTACTTCCACATCTTCAAAGACATGTTTGGTTAAATCAACTGGAGCTGTAACTTAGTCCAATATGCGCGTGAGGATGGGTGTTTGTGAGAGAGTGAGTGAGTGGGAGGGCCCTGCAATGGATTTACAACTAATTCCTGCCTTGTGCCTGATTGTAGCAGGATATACTCTATTCCCAATGACACCGACCAGTTTGTAATAAATCCATGTATACAAGAAGGTTTGTGTTTTCTTTTTTAAACATATAATACTAATATCTATAAAATATAATTTTTAAATTTTGTACATTTTATAAGTAATTTGTGCAGAGTCTTATTGTGTTCAATAAAAAGTCTGAACTACTCTTTTTTTTTTTCCCCCATTAAGCCAAAGCAAGAGACTGGTAGTTAAAATGACATCAATAGCTTTTTTTAGGCATAAATAAAAATGTATTTTTATGCGTTAGGAGGGCCATCCCAGTGCTCTTAACAAATACAGTACAGTTCTTTACCCATATAGTGCAGTTAATGTCTTTCCATTTTTATAGCTTGAGGAAAAACATAATTTATTGGGAGTGTCCCAGTATTCAGTACTGTGAAATGAACTAGCTTGTGCTTTACAGACTTGACTCCTTGGCTACTACTAAAAATTGCCTGCCAGTTAAAAGCGTGTTAGTAAAATCTGTGTTGATAGACAAAATTCTGTAGAGCGTATGTGCCTTTTACAATCCCAGCTGTCATGTACAATGTTCTCCTCGGGTAACAATATACTGTCAATGTCACAAGTTATTAGTATTCCGTGAACCTCTCTTGAAGCATTACATTTAACCTGTGGCCCAGCTGCTATGAAGTATTAGGAAAATTTTGTTAGAAGGTTTCTTTAGAACACTTCTTAAATGATACTATGCTAATATGGCTGCATGTGATTATGATTGAGTGACTGATATCATTATTTTTATCTCTGTCACACCAAGCTAACTGTTAAATGGGTAGCATTTTAAAATGTATGCCCTACCTTCTGTATCTCCTGGAAGCAGGCTCTTTGTATA
This sequence comes from Erpetoichthys calabaricus, assembly GCF_900747795.2. Lineage (NCBI taxonomy): Eukaryota > Metazoa > Chordata > Cladistia > Polypteriformes > Polypteridae > Erpetoichthys > Erpetoichthys calabaricus. The sequence goes on along the minus strand of NC_041404.2, from coordinate 124,356,923 downwards.
ATTTAGAGTGCCAGCAATGAAGAGGAAAGTTGGAAGCTAACCTTTTCTTTCATCTGCCCCACTCTAGGTATTTATTGGCCATTCAGAGCAGATCCAACAGGTAAACTTTGCACCAGATCAGCTTGGCATTGTTACTGTAGGAGATGCAGTATATATCTGGGATTTTTTGGCAAGTCCAGCTGAATTGCAACACAGTAAAAGGTGAAAATGATAGCAATAATGAATAAATTTTAAGTGGGTAGTTAATTTTCTGTTTATAAGAGTTTCTTCATGTAGGTATTTCTCTTTATTAGGGTTCTGTCACCTGCTAAACCTCAATCACCCCTCAAACAAGGTGAGATGTCAAGTCAGGATGTTTTGTGCAAACATATGTTATTAAGTTAAAGGAAATTCTCCCAAAAGAGAAGCTGGACTGTCTTTCACATAATACTGTCTTTT